>NW_025813493.1:4670589-4675641 GCF_021976095.1 Xenia sp. Carnegie-2017 | reverse complement strand
GTGTTGTATGTCCTCAAATTAAGAAAGATATCTTTACTACAGGCCAAGTTGACAATATCGATCCAATCCGTCCTCAAGAACCGCTAAAATTCATTTCATGAAACAGCAATTTCCTTACACAACATCCTTCTCTTGCCTCACAAGGAGAAGAACGAGAACAAGTGCCACAGGATAACACTCCCACAAAGTCAAGGTCGTCCAACAGTTTACCTGAATTCTATACAACTGTAACTCCTGTCACAGATGAAGGTAAAAGGATCTCTTTTGTCCCAAAGTCACTGGCTCTTTTAAACTAAACAAGACCTGATAAATAAAAGCATCAAGGAAGAGGAGAAATAATGGCTAAAGGGTCGACGAACTTTTACTCAAAGAAAGCTTGAAGAAAAGGATTACTTATCATGGTCACCTTACTTTGCATCTGAGCAAAACGTGGTTTTGAGGCCCAATGTAATCACCTCTTTTATTGCCACTTTTTGAAGACAATGCTCATACTATGGCTATGATAAAGCGTACAATGAAAACCGTCAAAGAATTTACTAAGTTCTTAAACCTAATCAAACTCCTGTCATAGCGATGGACCAACCACTCTATGCACTCGCTAAGCAAATACAGTGGAACAACAAAATGAATTTGGTGAAGATAAGTACATGGTATTGGTTGTACTGCATATTGAGATGGCAATATTAAAGATGATTGGACATTGGTTAACTAACAGTGGTGGGCAAGGTATGGTGTAGATTTGTTGTTTTATAATCTCAATCTAATAACTAACATATATTTTACTTTGAAGTGCTCTAATTCATGCTGAGGTTATGACAAATTGGAAGAGCGGATTCTGTTTTTGAAAGGATCGCACGTGACGAGATCTCGCTATGTCCACCAAGTAAGTGCCTGTGCAATTTACCTTATGCAGAAAATTGCTTACCAGGAGTACATCGAAAGTTGTGAAGACAAGCCCCCAAAAAGTTATGAAGCTTGGATAAAAGAACAAAGTGAGCTTTGCCCGCAATTCAAATACTGGACGACAGTATTAGACCTCGAAATTCTTCTACTGCAGTTTGTTAAGGCTACCAGAGGGTAACTTCAAGTCTACTTACAAGTGTTTGGAAGGTACTTCCTTGGTTTTGCGATGAACTTGTCTAACTACTCTAGATGATTGCCAGTACATGTGAGAGATCTCTTACGATTAGAAAACGCATCCTACTCTTTTACAGAGTTTAGTGCACATGGAAAATTTGTGGTTCAGAAGTCCCAACATCGTTTTCTATGATGTCCCTGACCAAAACCACAGCAGAGAACGAAATGATAAAAGGTGATGGTGGGCAGTGGGCCTCACCGAGCGTGCCCAACGGCCCTAAGACGTTGGATGATCGCAGGACCTGAAATTGCAAGACTGGTAAGAGAGTTTGGAGTGTTCCTTGGCGTTCAGTGTTCTACAAAGAACATTACTCACCTGAACAGACACCATCTGTCCAAAGAACTGCAAAAGATGTAAAATCAATGTCTGCTGCATTAGGTTTGGAAACCCCTTTATGGAAATAGCAAGGATCTGATTGTCGTAGATACGAAAGAAATAGAGCCTGAGTGTGTTATAGAGTCGATTTATACAGCTCGAAAGATCGGAGAAGCACAATACACTAAGTACGTCGAAGAGAGACTTGAAAAGTGTAACACACCAATAACTGCACAATTGAACACCCAATAAGCTTCCACTTTTGGAACATCAGTACCAACGACAACCAACAAGACGAAACTTCAAGTCACAACATTAAAGAATGACTGCAATCTTTTTGCAAGGTTGTACATTGCTTGTCAGTCAAGAGAAGGGAATCTCCAAGAATTTTTTAAGCATGAAAACCAGAGTACTCCTCCTTCATTATCATCAGGGGACAAGATGCGAAGTGGCCAGAAATCAGAATTGATTGATTGTCTCGAAGCTGATGTGCGAACCACCTGTCCAAATGTTGATGTCAAAATCTTGGATGCCGCAGCTATTGTAAATGCTTAGCCCAGGAAGTGTAAGACCTTTCAAGAATACTCCAAATCGAGTGTTTCCTTATATTGTTCAACAAGCAAATGGTATTAGAAGAATAGATCTTGTTTTGGGACCGTTATACCCGACAGCCTTAAGCAGGGTACTCGTTCATCGCGAGGCGCTGTAGGGGCAAGAAGAAGAGTATGTGACATGGCTGTGATCCCTGCAAACTGGAAATCATTTTAAGATCAGATGACAACAAACAAGAACTTTCAAGTACCTCAGTCAGGCAGCAACATCGATTCAACTGCCAAATGTTACAATTGTAAGCACTTTTGAGGAAGACATAATAAGTTCGAAGCCAATCGAAAAGATGAGTTAGCTCCTGCAATCACGAGGAGGCGATACGCGCATTTTCATTCATGCAAACCATGCAGCGAAAGGTGGAATGAGGGAAAATTGTCATAAGAACTGTAGACACAGATGTTGTTGTGTTAGCAATAGCAAACGTGCACAAGTTAGATGTAGATGAACTTTGGATTGCTTTTGGTGTTAGTAAACATGAGGTACTTACCAATTCATAACATTACACAAAGCTCGTTGGTAGGGAGCAATGTGAAGCCCTACCCTTCTTTCATGCTGTCACTGGTTGTGATGCTGTGTCGTTCTTTGCTGGAAAAGGTAAAAAGACTGCATTTCAAGCCTGGAAGTCTTTTCCTGATGTTACCAGTGTGTTTCAGCTTCTTTCATCTCAAAGAATCCATCTCAGAAGAAGAAATGGAAAAAATTGAAAGATTTATCATTATTATGTATTCCGCACATGCCGCTCTCCAACATCAATGATGCTAGACAAGCTATATTTGCACAATTACTAAGACAATCGACCACATTCCACCAACCCAAGCCTCCTTGGTACAGCACATTCGGAGGCAACATATCAGGCTGGTCATGTTTGGGGTCAGTCGTTAGTTTCAGTTCAACAGTTACCGCTTCCTTCGCAGTGGGGATGGCAAAATAATGGCAGATGGATTCCTACATGGAGCACTCTTCCAGAGGCTTCCAAAGCGTGCAACGAACTGGTGCACTGTGGTTGCAAGAAAGCATGTAGGGGCTTGTGCAAATGTACCAAGTCAATCTTCCATGCACAGCATTGTGCAAATGTGGTGGTAGCTGTTACCAAGATTAATAAGTAAGTAATATTCAATAATCTCGAAAATGAATCAAAAGAATACACTGCAGTGAAGACGACAGGTGATACAATATCATTATTAAACATTTTCATGCTCTTGTAAAAATTTAATAACACCAATAAATCAAGAAATCCCAAATATTCTTCTCATTTTTTTATTGAAAGTATGTGAAATTTACTGGTATAAATGACAATTTATACGAATTATATATCGCTTAATAATACTTACTTCCAAGAGGATATAAATGCGATGAGAACTAAATTGTTTTGTCGATTTTCTTTTTATTTGAAATGGGATCCCTGTGCCTTTACTATTAAAATATATGGCAAAATTTATTGATAATTTTCTCGGAAACAAAAAGATATTTTGCTGGGGTCTCACCTCTATTTTAATTTCATTGATAAACCAATGCAAAATAGTGAATTTGAGACTTTCTTTATGAATTTGAACAATGCTAGGTCTTATACTCCGGACTATAATAGGAACGCTGAGCTAGGCAATCGCAACCTGTAATGTAGCTAAATGATTATGCATCACCAAGTTATACAACGAAGTGGCCTTACTATTTATTTATGTTATTGTGCTAGTAGCGTAGCTAGTTGTCCCTCTAGTTGGCCTACTGAAAAAAAATTGCGTTACGTTTCTCTAAGTCAACTTTCTTGATATGCCTTGGTAAAAAATATAAGACACAAGTACTTCGTTGTGATTTGATTGACTTTGTTGGTTAACTGTGTAGTAACCCGAAGGACTATCCCAAGGTAAAGTTTGACGAAACAAATTCATTGTTAATTTCACTGGAGAAAATTGCGAAGAACGTTAAAAATGATCTTCCATTGCATCAAGTGAAGTTTTTGTGTTGTTTGGCCAAGTGCACAGCCAGTGCTATTGATTTGCAAATGGCAGGATTAGATATAGAAAATGAAGGTGGAAAAAAAGACGATGGAAGAAGTTCGGACAAACTTTATGTACAACCACAGGAAATGAAAAAGTTGCTTGAACCTTTCAATGAACATATTTCCACAGTGAAGCAATTTGTCCACTCGCAATTTTTTCGCAAGAATCTTGAAGATTGTGGTGAAGATACATGGAAAAACGATTTGAACGTAAGTATCAAGAAAGCAGTCCTTGGGAATTTGTTCAATTGTTAAAGTGTGGTTAGTAAAATTTTTTCATTATGACCAAGTTAAGTATAGTAAACGTTAGCCTGTTTCTGCGCATGGTAGAATTCTTTATGTACTTGAAATTTGTATTTTTATATCCTGTAAAATTGACGTATTGTTTAGTTGCAAATCTAAATAATTAATGAAAGCATTTTAATTTTATAAATGAAAGTTTCATTCAGCTACTAAAGTCAAAATCAACCATGCACTGTTGCAATGAATTTTATTTGAAACATTCTCTTTTCTTCCCACAAATGAGACTAACAACACGTTGAGAAGCCATGCTGCATGCACTAAAACATCTTGCCTGTTATTTATTTTGCTGTTTAGGTCTGGAATGAGCTATTGTCGTTCACTGCTTCAGGTTTTTTTATCAATTTGTGGTTTGGTACTTTCAAAAAACAGTTCGTCGAAATGATACATAAGGTATGAAATTATTGAAAAGGTTTTGTCAGCATTGATTTAGTAGAATTCCTTACAGATTTGGATTTCAGTAAGATATAAGTTCATTATGCTACCGTGAAAACTTTCCTAACTGACAAAGAAATAAAGCTTTGTAACTGCACTTTTCTGGCTAGCAACATTGCTCACCTTTTAACTACTTGCATAGTTAAGTTAACTACTTTGAGTTGTTTTTGACCTTGCAATCTTGCTTGTTTCAACTAACTTGGTAAATGAACTTCAAAATGTCCACTGTTTGTTCTCACAAAAGGTTTAGTATAATTTG
>NW_025813493.1:4612748-4670089 GCF_021976095.1 Xenia sp. Carnegie-2017 | reverse complement strand
TTTTCTTCATAAGAACTCAAGAGGCACGATAACAAATCAAGTGTAATCTAAAAAAAAATTGAAAAAGCAAATAACCTGATTGAATTGGTCGACTTCCTCCTTTCCACTGTCTGCTTTTCCAGCAATTAACATGAGTTTGCTTTGAATATCTTTAATTTCATCCAAACGGTAAATTTTTTCCTCTCGGTTCCTATCGGTATCCTCCGGAACAACAAGAACCACGACCTCTTCAGGTTTTCCACTTGTTCTCGTTGCTTTGTTTTCTTTTTCTTTTTCCTTGTCAGCAATGTAGTAAATACCACATGAATTGATTGCTTCCACTTGGACCATTGTTGTCAAAGCAACTGAACCATGTGACTCCTTGATCTGCTTCAGCCAAGAAAGATTTTTCTGAGTTAATTCCTTAAAGTAAAAAATTGACGTCAGTTATCATTAATCAAAACATGTTACGCAAGAACAGAAGAAATTTTTGGCGTTTTTTTGTTGATTTAGATACGAGATAAATAACTTAAAAGTTTTTTGTTTAGCGTGCTCAGTAGTTTCAGGGAAAACAAATTTATAAATTCGTCAATGCCAACGTTTTGCAATACTTTGTCTTGCGTTGAACAGTACAACAGAATTTGATAATCGACACTATATTTAATTTAAGTCATTTTATCCCCCAACCTGGCAAACATCACAGTTTCTATACAAGATTACAAAAACAAAACGATGGTGTAAATTCATTAAACGTAACATCAGAGTGTCTAAATTAGCCACCTATATACAATGAAGGTCAACTAGAACACTTACTAGCTTTTTGTCAATTTTTCGATTGGCATCAATCACTTGCCAGAGAGGTTTGCAAAGTTCCATCAGTTCACGAAAACCATGCTCTTCACGATAGCCAAATATCAAAGAGCCAAATCCCAAACAGCTTGTATGCATACAAGAAATACGGTCAACTTCTATATCGCTTTCACCAGCTGATATCATGGCCAAATCAACGAATACCTTTAACGCTTTTTCATCTGAAAATTTACAAAAAAGTTCGCAAATCGCGAATTATCAACATATAATCCAAAGCACTGTGACGATAGCTTAATTCATTTTGGAAATTAATTAACCCTTCTCCCTTTCAGCAACAAACTATGAATTGTATTTATTTAATCACTAAGAAATCAGAAAACGTTCTACCTTTAATATTTTTTCTCAACCAATTAACTAATTCAACACTTTTGGCAAACACTTTTAAGCAATTCAGCCTGCAAGAGGTCATATTATCTAAGAGCTCTCCCGCTTTCAGTAAGTCATCTTTACATCGTTAATAGTTTGATCATGGAGGTTACCAGATATCATCTAAAAGTAAAAACAATATCATGTTGCACACCACATGTTTTCTTAAATAAAAACAATGCTTAAAAGAGTTTTAAAACGATTTTATAAAAACAAACAGTAAAATGAGGGCGCTAATTGGTATATTCAGATAAGCTAGCAATAACATGTACAAACCGATCTGAGCTTGATAAATCAAATCCATCAGAGTTGCAAATCATTCATGAATACAAGTTAGAAGAAAAACTAAAACATTGTTTTAAATTTATCCGTTTTGCATTACTGTTATTTTATAAAGGCAAAAGATGTTTTTTCTGTTTGCACTGGCTTATGCAAACCTCAGAGACGTAGAAGCAACAATAAAAATCTTTTTTTTCAAAAATAATTCCAATTTAAATTGGTCACTTTTTGTGACAAGAATGCTTTATCATATACGGCTGGTGAAGACCGTGCAAAGATATTTGTTTATCTTAAAGATTTTTCATGAGCAAAGTACATGTACGTTATTAAAAATGCAAAATATCCAGTCAAAAACAACCACTAAAATGAACGTTGTCGCGACGATTTTTTAATGTTTTGCTGCCTTTAACCATTTACGATATCAGTGTTTGATTGAAGTTTTAATTTTACAATGCTGAATCATAGTTATACGTAAATGCAATCATCCAACTGATAAAATTACCAGATAAACTTACCTTCTCAATCGTTTCCACATCAGAAAAGTCACCCTTAAGAATAAATACTTTGCGTACATCAAGTATCACCTGCGCAGCTTCTCTTACGTCAAATAACTTCTTGTATTTAATCACTTTACCAATAATGGGTTTAAGTAGTTTGTCAACATCTCCCTGCGGTGGATAACCAAAGTATTTTGAAAGAAGCTTGAACTCTTTTTATAGCGTCGTAATTCTTTCCAAATAAGCGTAAATATTTATCAATCCTCGTCAGCTCCGTTACACCATCAAAAAAATCTTTATTAGCAGTCTTAAGTTTTTCTTCGATGACTTTCCAAACATCATCGTGAATCTTCTGGATGCTAAAAACTTCATCTTTTGACTTTTGCTGAAACTTCTTCCAGTATTGTTTAAACAATTCACTTTCTTGCATCGCAATCATATTTTCTATCATTAGGAGAATGCTTTTGTCCACTTTGAAAAACAATGAATTAAAATGACCATGTCCATTGGTGAAGCCAATTTCGCGCAGAGATAAATCACGATAGTCTTGGTCAATCTTTCCTCGTAAATAGGAAAACTCTTCATCAACTAAAATTAAACAATGCATTAAGTGATTAAATTAAAATTTGTAATCAATTTGTATATAGTCCTTACAGTTATTTTTTGTATTTAAAATTATTCAAACATCTGCTCTAATTTTTCGGAATGGAATTTTTCAGCATAAAGCTACTTCGCTATATATATATATATAGCGAAGTAGCAAAGGAGCAAAGTAGCGAAGGAGCAAAGCTCACCTTTATAGGTTTGAGCACTGTGGTGACTCTACAATACAATCCATACAATGTGTAACCGTACGTCCTGTGTCCCAAGTGCAGGAGTTACCATTTTAATACGGTGATAGCCGGGAGGGCACTTTGTATATACACTTTGTATATTACGCTCACTGCGCCTGCGCAGTTTGAGCACTGTCGGATTGTGTAGAGTCTCATATGGAGACGCTCACCGTGTTCGCGATATGCAAAGCTCACCTTTATAGGTTTGAGCACTGTAGTAACTTTGCAATACAACCCTTACAATGTGTAACCGTACGTCCTGTGTCTCAAGTGCAGGAGTTACCATTTTAATATGGTGACAGCCGGGAGGGCACATTGTATATACACATATATATTTTCTTCTTCTTATCAATATGTATATATATATATATATATTGATAAGAAAAAAACTATTTCATCCCGACAAGACTGTTTCGGGATTGCTCACTCTTCAGGGGATTTCATTAAATATCTATTATATATATATATATCAGAAAGTGCATCTCAAATTCATTTCTTGTGTTAAATATAATATGTAGTTGGTGTCTTAATTATAGAAGTAAAGTATTTATAAAAATAATGTATTCTTGGTCTTGTTGCTAAGGCTTAAAATAGCATATGCTTTAAAAGGATTTATAAGATAGGATATGCTATATTTCAGCATTTTGAGTTTTATCTTGGCAACAATTCAAAAATTGGCAAGAAAATCGGTAAAACTACAGAATCTGTTCCTATATTTTTGTAAGTAAAATAGAAAAAAATCTGTAGAGAAGAATTACAAAAAGAATATTGTAATGTAAACAGCTGTCTTTAAAGAATACTGTATAATTTTACAAATCAAAACACACCATTTTACATCTCTTAAGTAATTGTTTAGTAAAATAGGGTTGTCGTGGTGGCAAATCTAAAACTTGTTTACAGATAGCAAATGGCAATTGCTATCTCGCTATATACAATTGGCAATCACCATGCCGATCGATTGCTTTCTTAAAAACTATTTTTAAATGTCTTATTGTTATAGAAAAGTAAAGAAACAATTAAACTACTTAGCCCACAATAATATATACCTCACAACTACAGGGCATTGTGGAATCCCAAACATTTCCTTCGGCTACATTTAGAAAACAGGTTATAACCAAATGCCACACTAGGCTCCAAACAATGTTAATTTACTGTCAAGTGTTCCATGTTTGTCTTTACAAGTACAGGTGTATGGTTTCACGTGCAAATTGATAATTTAAAGTGACTTCAACTCACGTTCTCCAAGTCACTGAAAAACATAATCTCGTGGAGTTTTTTTGCACAGGAAAACAAACTTTACCAACATGCACTTTAAGATTGCAAAATATGAATCTAAACAAGACGAGAAGTGAACTGTAAATTTTCGACTTTATTTTAAAGTCACCCTTCATAATTCTGTCTGAGGATGACTCTGAAATAAAGTCGAAAATTTACAGTTCACTTCTCGTCTTGATTCATATTTTGCAATCTCAAAATGTCTTGCTTTTTCGGAATTTGTTTTTTAGTATATTTGTTTCATTTTCAACATGCATTTTATTTTACGAGATTTATTAATCAATATGACAGTGCATATAATTATAGTTGTTAAGAAAATAGCGGAAAATACACCGTTTACCATATTAAATACAAATTAAAAAATCAATATTTAAGGTTTTTGTGAACGTATTTCTTTTGAAAAGATTATTAGCAATGTAAGAGATTCAAACCAGATTATTAGCAAGGTAAAAGATTCAAACCAGATTATGGTGTAAGAAATTTATGCCAGGATGTGTTTTTAACAACTATTCTCAGTCCTTTGCGGTACTCATAAAGAAAAGAAATTGCATCATTTCAGTTGGTTAGCGAGTGAAGCGATACGCACTCGCTAATTCACCATTCAGCAAATTTTTCCAAAGACTAAAATAGACTAGATCATGAGAAAGATGAGCGATTATTTACCTTTAATGAAATTTTCACTCAAATGAACGAAGATGGAGAGTTGTTTGTGCAAACTAAGAAAACTACTTAGTTCTGATTCCCGTTGATAGAACCAAGTGGCAGCAGTGTGACTTTTCTTTTGACTTTCCTCGTATATTTCGCTAAGGCTTAAATATTCCTTCGAATAATTCTCCAGCAAGTGAAATGTTTCAACTGTAACACTACCATCACACACTGATTCCATCACACTGTCCAGACATGATTCTGCATGAACAATCATCATTTCACAGTTGCCTTCCTTTGTCAGCCCCTCTTTGCTAATAGCATCGCTGCCTGATTAAAGGGAAGTAAAAGACATTCAACGAACAAAAGACTAAATTTTAAAAATAAATTTAAAATTCTACCCAAATTATCCATTCACCGTCAATGAATTACAAAAAACTTTATATTAAATAGATGTTGGATTAAAATCATACATCTATCACTTATAAAACACTTACCGATAAATTTGAGAAGTCCTGGCCATGTAGACCATGTGAGCAGGTGGAACAGCAAAATTTCTCTTTCTTTTTTCCCACTTAAGTCACTTTCTACGTTCAGCTCATGAGGCCATGCTTTATGCAACATTTCACTCAGTAACTTTATTGCCTTTAATGACTTGTCTTGACTTAAGCGTTCAAATGTGCGTATGCTGTAATCTCCCTAAGATTCAATGACAATTTTTTCAAAAACAGGGACGAAAACTAAAATTTCCATGTGCCGTCTTTTAATTTGTCCATTTATTGTAAAGTAAGCAAAATTATTGAAGCTATAAAGGTAATGCATTTTGTCAGACAGCGAAGAGGCAAATGATGAATACAAAAGCAACACAATACAATTTATGATGCTCCGTTGTATCTTCGCTCTTTCTTAGAATTATCAATGTTTTGATTCATCATTGGAGTTAAGAATACAATACAAACCTAAAGTATCATTTTCATCAATACTGCATACTTGATTAAATTTCAATTTCATGACATCCAATATGCATATTTCAAAAGGTGACACTTTCTGCCATATTAAAAAAAAGTGAAAATTGCAGTGATCGTGTCATCACTGAGAATGAAGCTATACCTAAGTTCTTTTTCCAAATGACAACTGCATAAGCTGTGAAAATATAGCTCCCGTTTACAGTAAAAAATGAAAAAGAGTGATACTTTGGCAAAATATTTTTGCAATAAAGATTAACATGCAGTTAATATAGTTGTATGCTCACTCTTGTTATGATACAGTATTTCTAAAAGTTGTCCAAGTTTTAAAAGGATGATTGAATACAAAGCAAAAAACAGACAAGTAAAATAGCATCATCTCAAAAAATCTCTAATCTTTTTACGTAGTTACGTTTTGAAGTTTTTCAACTCCGAGAGCAAAAGCTGAAAGAAAATTGTTTCGAAAAACTTACTTTTACAACTTTTTCAATTGCTTTAAAAGCAGCGTCACTCAAACATGTTGCAACTTCTTGGCTACATTTTTGTTCGTTGGATAAACAAAACAACTCTATTTGACGAAATGGTGAAACCTGAATAAAATTAAGGAGATTTAAATTATACTAAACCTTTTGTGAGAACAAACAGTGCACATTTTGAAGTTCATTTACCAAGTTAGTTGAAACAAGCGAAGGTGCAAGGTCAAAAAACAAGTCATTCATGTAATTATTTAAAAGGCGAGCAATGTTGCTAGCCCGAAAAGTGCTGTTACAAAGCGTTATTTTTTGTAAGTTACGAAGTTTTTCACGTTAGCAAGATGAACTTATATCGTACTGAAATCCAAAACTGTAAGGAATTCTACAAATCAATGCCGACAAAACCTTTTCAATGATTTCATACCTTATGTATCATTTCGCTGAACTGTTTTTTGAAAGTACCAAACCACAAATTGTTAAAAAAAGCTGAAGCAGTGAACGACAATAGCTCATTCCAGACCTAAACAGCAAAATAAATAAAAGACAAGATGTTTTAATGCATGCAGCATGGCTGCTCAACGTGTTGTTAGTCTCATTTGTGGGATGAAAAGATAATGTTTCAAATAAAATTCATTGCAACAGCGCATGGTTTATTTTAACTTTAGTAGCTGAATGAAACTTTCATTTTTAAAACTAAAATGCTTTCATTAAATATTTAGATTTGCAACTAAACAATACGTCAATTTTACAGGGTTTAAAAATATACATTTCTACTACACAAAGAATTCTACCATGCACAGAAACAGGCTAATATTTACTATCCTTAACTTGGTGATAATGAAAAAAATTTACTAACCATACCTTAACAATTGAACAAATTCCAAAGGACTGCTTATTTGATACTTACGTTCAAATCGTTTTTCCATGTATTGTCACCACAATCTTCAAGATCCATGCGGTAAAATTGCGAGTGGACAAATTGCTTCACTGTGGAAATTTGTTCATTGAAAGGTTCAAGCAACTTTTTCATTTCCTGTGGTTGTGCATAAAGTTTTTCCCAATTTCTTCCATCGTCTTTTTTTCCACCTTCATTTTCTATGTCTAATCCTGCCATTTGCAAATGAATAGCACTGGCTGTGCACTTGGCCAAACAACACAAAAACTTCACTTGATGCAATGGAAGATAATTTTTAACGTTCTTCGCAATTGTCTTCAGTGAAATTAACAATGAATTTGTTTCGTCAAATTTTGCCTTGGGAAAGTCCTTCGGTTCACTACACAACAAGTTAACCAAAAAAGTCAATCAAATCACAACGAAGTACTAATGTCTTATATTATTTACCAGGCAAATCGAGAAAGTTGACTTAGAGAAACGTAACGCCATCTTCGAAGAAAAAATTTCTGAAACATTGAACTGCCTTGAAACCAATCATTGTCAAATCAATTTTTTACACGTAGGTTACGAGACAGATATTAAAATTATCATAAGCAACAGAAAACCCTAACAAATATAAAATTATATAGATGTTTCATTACAAATTTTTAACGACCTGTAGTAAAAAAGCGTGAAAATTTTTTCTTATAGAATTTTTGTTTCAATAGGCCAAACTAGAGGGCAACTAGCTACGCTACTAGCACAATAATATAAATAAATAGTAAGGCCACTTCCTTGTACAACTCGGTGATGCATATTCAATTAGCTACATTACAGGTTGCGATTGTCTAACTCAGCGTTCCTATTAGTTTGGAAAAGCAACTGACTGTTTTTCATTATGCTATTTAAAAGATAGATATGAGATATGCGTTGAAAAAAACTTGCAGTAAAAAAGTTCACTATATGCTATGCCACTAGTCAAACACAATTGCAACAACATTGATGATTTTTAGAAAAGAAGGAAGCGGCCTTGTTTCATTAAAGGGTATGAACATCATGGCTTAAATAAATACGTGATAGTTAAGAAAAGTGCACGAAACAAAAACCGAAGGCGAGTGTTTTGCACAGCTGTAATTAACTCGAGCAACATTCCAAAGTGTTTATTGTGATATTTATTTGGCTTACCACACATGAATCAGTGTTTTGTCCAGTTCTTCTAAAAACTTGACAAGAGTCTCGACCTAAAAAAATAAACAGATAGTTTTGCTGACAGAATTTACTAGATGATCAAAAAGTGACTTTCTGCACAGCGAAAAATTTCTTATTATTCTCCCAAGAAAATTCGGAGTCTTTTTAACAAATTTATCTCATAATATAGCTATTTTTTCTTAAAACAGCTAAGAAAAAACAGATTTCTTAAACTAAGAAAATTGTAGTTCTTAAGAAAAACCTTCCTCTTTTTGAGAAAGTTTATTTTAATAATAAGAAATATTCTTTTCTTTAGAAAATAGTTTCTTGTTTTAAGAAAATTATACTTAAAACAAGAAAATGTATTTTCTTAAGAAACTGATTTTTGTTGTGTGTAACGTAGGAGTTGGAACGCAATAATAAAATAACTTATTGTTATAAGAAATTATGAAAATAAGATTAACAAATTACATACAGTCGTGACAATAGATTTCAGAAATTGTAACATATTTCTTACCAATTATTTTGGGAAAGTCAGATCAGAGAAGAGCATATAATCAAAGAGCTGGTTAACATGAATATTGGAAAAAGAAATGATAAGTAGAGACATAGAACAAACTATTTTTTTATGCACTTACAAGATTTCCTGAGGAAAGATATCGATCAGAAAGAAGCTTTCGCATGGTGAAGCATAACTCCAGAAAAGAGAACAATCCGGTTTTCAAAAGTTCATGGTATATCTCCAGAGGACAGAGGAGAAGGAAGCCCCGTCGTATCAAAGGGTCCATGTTAAAAACTTTCTTCAAATCTTGCAAAATTTCCAATGCTTCTCTGTATTTCAAATTAAAAAATATGTAGAAATAATTTAGCTTCAGAACACATACAATAGTCAGGGTAAAGTTACATTTTTGTCTTAACTTCAAGTTGTGAACAAACTCGTTTCGTCATGTCCACTAATTCCTATTTAAATATTTTTTTGCAGAATGTAGTACAAAAAACGCTTAGGTATAGTAATGATCTAACAAAGGACTAAGGAGTTATTAAAATATCATACTTTTTAAAACATTAGTCAACATATGAAAACAAAAAGGGCATATAGTACAAAGGTAGTATAACAATATAGCACCACATCCATATTATGTAAATGAAAAAAATGATACTTACAACCCCAAAATCAAATTCTAACTCTACAAAATTTTCGTTTGCACCAAAAACGTATACTTAACTGTTATTAAACTGTTATAAGTAACTAAATATTAATATTATGCAACCCTCAATTAAATATTTTAACTTATCACAGCAAACCTTCCTGTGAAACCTTGCAACTGTCGGTATGGAAATCCATTCATTCCCCACCACTTCCAATTTGAGCTATCCAAGGCTTTAGAGGAATCTACGACTTTAAACGGTTTGCAGTCCTCGCGTAAAAAATGCAACAGAGGCAGCGCATTAAGCCAGAGAACCAAAGGTATCACTTTTACTTGTTTTTCGTAAAATTTGAGAACATTATTGATGAAGTGCCTAAAATAAATGTAAAGAAGTATCAAACAAACTTATCCACCTCAAAGCCATTTCGTCAATTGTTCTCATTCAAATATAGATGACATTCAAATTTTGCAATGCACATTGCTGTATAATTGACGCATGCATAAACGGGCTATTTAACTCCGACAACTTTATGGACAGACGGCAAAATTAAGTTTTTGAACAAAAATACAAACTCTCTTCAAAAAAAATTCGTATATGAGAGTATTCACACAACAGACAATTAGTTATTGATAAGATAAGTCAAAATGAAATTAAATGAAGATATGATCTTCGCACTTTGCTGCAATTGCCTCATGAGCCTGAAAAATTCAGGTGACTCAACGGGATTCGAACCCATGACCTCTGCAGTGCCGGTGCAGTGCTCTGACCTACTGAGCTATGAAGTCACACAGTGGTGAGCAGGTCAATTTTGTTGGGCTCAGAGCACTGCACCGGCACTGCTGAGGTCATGGGTTCGAATCCCGTTGAGTCACCTGAATTTTTCAGGTTCATGAGACAATTGCTTAAATTGTCCAGCAAAGTGCGAAGATCATATCTTCATTTAATTTCAAACACCGCACTGCATAAAACACTTTCATATAATTCAAAATGGTTATCAAAATAAATTCTAGAATTTTAAGAGGCAAATTTCTAATGCAATAATTGCAGATGAAACTCCAGATGCCACGCAAACTGAACAGCTGTCGTTCCTTGTACGATTTGTTAGGAATAATGAAGTCAAAGATCAAAATTTAGATTTTTGGTTTATTTTGGATTATTTTGGACTCGGCTGGTGGGTGCATGATTGAAGTTACGAAAACATACCTTAACATATTTTCATCAAAATTACCAACGTTTTCCATCAGTTTATAGCATAAATTTTCATTTGGTGGGATCGCGAGGCATTTAAACATGATCACAACATCGTCATCACTAAGCTTGACTTTGTACTCACAAAACACGTAAACAATGACAACAGTAGAGATCAATGCATTGACTTTATTCTGTACGTCATCTTCACTTTCCATGATCTCATGATTGTTTTTTATTTTCTGCATCAATATTTGAACAAAGATCTGGAAAATAAATATTTCAAAATTTAGGTTTAAAATGTAAACAGGATTTAAGCCATGACCAATGCATAAACACATCGATATAAATTTCTGTATTAGAAATTTATTATTCAACACTTGATCAAATACTGGTAATAAGCTCTTAAATTTGCCATTTAAACCCGAAAGGTTTGGACGATATTTACCTTTCTACGTCTCCTATCCGCATAACGTTAACAACTAGGGCTTAAACATCTTTCGTGACTTAGCTAACGTAAGAAATACCAAAATGTCTCACAATGAGCTTAATAAGTATATCTATGTAAATATCACACAGTACATCGTTTTTTAACCAGGAAAAGGAGAGCATTATATAACTAAGCCCAAACATGGTACATTTTAATAGACCAGCATATACTTTTTTTATAAAAAACGTCTTTCTTGTCGAAATTTAGTCCTGGAGTTACCATTTTTTAGTATTTTTTTAAAAGAACTGGCAAGGGGGTCAACCCCACAAAAAATATTTCTAAGATAATATAAAGTATTTATTTTTAGAGTAAGAAATATCAGCAATTATAATAAGTAAAGCACTCCCCCAAAAAAAACCTTGCCGAAGGCTTGACGGGAATTTTTTCATTCGGAATCATTTGATACGTTGCTACGCATGTAACAAAACAAAAATACGCTCGCCCAGACGGGCCAGTCTAAACAATATTAGTAACACACTAAGCAAGCAATTCTTAGATAACCTTATACCACATTAAATTTTGTGTGATATATAGAAACCACGCATTCAATACAAATTCCATGGTATAGGTTATTAGGTACAATAAGCTCGCACCTTTCCAAGATCTAGTTGGTTCAAATCAACTTTTTCATTCGACCAATATCTTCCATAAGACGTAAGCATTTCAGGAACACCCTGACTTAGATGCAAAAGATGAAGCCTTTCCAAAGCTTCGACTAGTTCCAATTTATCATCATATGAAGAAACAATAAATCCTCTCCAAAGTGGGAAGTGTAGATGAAAAAATTGCTCTCTGTCTTTTTTAGGTTGTTCTTGATTCAGAAAGGTTCTTCCGAGATTTTTGTAAACAAATCCATCGTATTTGTACAATATTTCTAAAAAACGAAGGTTGTGTCACGTCACTCTAATGTAGTTTAGATACATTGTTGCATGTATATGATACATCGGAAACTCAGCCCAATAATGGTAAAAGCAATGCATTGCATGAGGCACTTTTTGTCGAATTTCCTTAGTATTATTGGAAATGCCCGAATCCTTGCATACAGTTGCTGTGGGCTATTTCGTTCTTCTGAGTCGTTAGTTCATAGTATCTAATGTTATTTTTGAACAGTCCAAAATATTCACTTCTTTACTTACTGTTTTGTACAGTATGTTCCTTGAGAATATGAAGGCACCGATTAATATAACCGTAGTTTTTCCAGAGAGCAGCTTTGGATTCCACTTCAACCAAACATTCATACATCGGTTTACCCTTGCCATTAACCACAACATACTTGTAGGCATATTTACGATCACAGATATTTAATGGAACATTAAGTTCACAACGAAGAAAAAACTGCTGTTGATTATTCCTATAATATAGGAGGAACGTATAACTGAACTGACTCTTTGCTCTAGCGAGCAAGTAACTATACTTTAAAACAACCACAACGCTTTGGTTCTTATGACGTACTGTTGTTATACGCATATATCTTTAGAAACATTCATTGAAATTTCGAATACTCAATAATAGAAAAAACTAAAAGTTTGTGAGCATATCACTCAACATGAACTCAAGTCAACCCAAGCAAAATAGAGCACACAACTGCACACCTTTCTACTTGGACCGTTTCCCCAGGTCCATTATTCCAATTATTAAAAATTGGTCCATCTCCTCGAATATATATTTTTGTTCCCTCTTTAAAATCCTTTTGAAAATTCTTGGACAACATTGCAATGAAAACAACCGTGAGCTTTTTTTCTTCTTTAGGAGGATCTCCTGAGCTTTTGTCCTTTCTAAGATTAGATACGCAAAATGCTGAGTAAATAACATAATTTTGACAACTACTCTATGTTTCTCGCTTGACTAAAAAACATGCGTAACTTTAAAACAGCCGATTTGGTTTCTACATGATCACATAGAAGCTAGGTTTTAACTCTATTTTTGGTACGCAAGTTTTGTCATAGGCAATAAGGTGGCCTGCTTTGAAAGAGAAATATTACAGGAATTTTCGAAAAAATGCTAATGTTGACACTATTGTACAATGGTACATCAACGTCACAAGTAATCAAGCCTGCCATTCCGAGAGACGTTTGCCTGCACTTCGACAAATAAACACGTACTTGCAGGAAATGATAGGTAGGGAAAGAAAGCATTTTTCCATATCAGGCTGCTACATTACTACTCCATGTAACAGAAGCTATTGATTATTTCAAAGTGGCAAAAGAATTTGTTGGAGGAAACGACAAGACAGTAATTTTATTGGAACTTTTCAGTTGAAGCAGAAAATACAAATTATAACTATATTCGCACATGAAAGATGTGAAAGCTCACATTATGCATTATTTTTTACACATAATATTTTCCATGCCCAACCCCTTCACTATCAACCGAAACTTCATTTGTCTATTTAAAGCTCGTGATTATTACTGAAAAAATGCTTGGTTAACACCTGTTTCCTTTGTTGGACTTTGCGCTGTTTCCTGGCTCTAAGTCTTCCTTCCGGTAGAAATAACCATCCTATACTCAGTGTAACGTAAATGAGAAAATATATTAATTAGTAATGAAAAACAAAAAAGACACCCCTTACTATAATGCAAAATTTTAAACCCCCAGTCTTTGACATAAAATTTGAAGTAGACCTTGGACGCACGTCGTTGGTCGACATCTTTGAAAGGCAACTTGCTCAGTTACTTTGATTTCACGTGAAAATTTCCAAGTGACTTTTATTAAACCTCTCGAGGCTTAAGGGAACACTTTCTCACTAATATCCCTGAAAGCATGGCGTTTATTTTGTAATAGCATGGTTGCGGGGGGTGGAACAATCAATGCATTAGACTCTTCCGTTTGACAAAAATTTTATCAAATTTTGAGCTCACTTATTTAAATATTGACAGTTATTGATGTTGTTTGAAGTGTACATTGTCCATGGTCGGTAATGTAATTAAGAAAAATCTAGCTTATAATTGTAAATTCTGTTTTAATTGCTTCAGTGAACCTGTGTATGAATTTGCTTTGTTAATACATATTGTAGTTTAATTATTTTGTTGAAGCTATTGATGGTTCATTACTGGTCTTCCCAAGTTAGTTTCTGACGCGAGAGAAAGGCGATTTCTGTATCACTCAACAAGATAAATTGTGAGGCACTAAGGCTTGTAATAACGCAAATTTGGCGATTTTGAACAATAGGGCGAAACATTTACTCGTGTCTGACTCTGAAGTTAAAACGATGCGACACCAGTTGGCCATGAGGTTACTGGAGTTTACTGGACTTGGTAAACTTGCCCTCGAAGTAATGTGGTTTCAAAGGACTTGCCGACGAGTACATCATGCTATTAAACTTTTTAATTTAGCAGAATTGAAAATGATTCAGAAGTTGAAAAGTGAAGATGCAAGCTGAAGCAATTCTGCAGGACGAAAATATAATGTGAAAATGAGGCGTATTGTTATATTATTGATGAAAGATGTTTACGCTAAACATTGGATATAATGAGTATAACCAAATTATTAAAACTAAATATCCATCATCCCTATAACTGAGGGAAATACGTCAGTAAATGTTCCTGTGATAACAAAAGATACCGAGGCAACCATGTTATTACAAGAGATAAACTACCGTACAGGACAATATGTCACTTTCTGTTTGTCGTAAATTTTAAAATTCAAAAATTGCTTCAAGATTTGTAAACAGCAATGGTAAACGCCCGTACTGGTGATAAAGTTATTTCAGAACAGGAAAAGAAAGATACGGAAGGAAAATCAAGCCTTGTATAGCTTGTATTCTAAAAGCTCACTAACACTCGCACTCATTGAGTAAGATTTTAAAATCCCTCATAACTATTGGAAGACGGTACTTGACACGATTTTTAGTCCATTAAGTGCTTTATTTAAAATACTTTAGCAAACATTTTGCTATCCATACTGAGAAAGACAAGTTTGCATTGATTTGTGGGAGCGATATTTCTGTATCACACTTAGCAAGTGTGAGTGAGCTAGAAGAATAGAAGCGATGATCTTTCTCAATAAAAATATTAGAAAATTTTTAACATAGACAAAAGCAGTTTGGTTTTATGAAATTTATTGAAAGAGTGACGTTTCGTCTTGACTCAAGACATCTTCAGTTTAATACGGTGTTAAGTGAAAGCATTAGTTTTAAGATGAGGAGGCTTTCGTGGACCATAATCTCTAACTGGAAAACGCTATACTAACCATTAATATAATCTTTCTCATAGAAGTCTCTCCAACCACCCTGCTTCTCCAAACGACTTCAAAATCCTCTCATCCCTCAATGACACATTCCACCTCATGATCAACGAAAGCCTCCTCATCTCCAAACTAAAGCCTTCAGCAGCCTCTTTATGTCCTTCTTAGAATAGTATAATGTACGTAATAGCATTTAATTTAACCAAGGAGGCTATAAAATTTGGGGTATACTGAACCCATTCATTTAGAAAATTTGGGTTTGGTAGATTTTCGGATCGATGTTTCGATGATGCGATTTTTCGAACGACACAATGATGCCATTAATCTATAAACTTTGATAAAACTTTGAAATATATGTATAGCCACATACCTGTTGTAAAGGATCCTTCTGAACCGACATTTTCAACAGTGTTTGATCAGTTTTTTCCTGGAATTGACAAAACACAAAGGATCTTATTAAACCTACATAAAGATTCATTTTCATGAGCATTCATATTCTAAAGATAATTAAGTTACAAAAGTCGTACACTAAATATAAAATTGGGTTAACAATCAAAACACATAATCTATTTCCTTCCTACATTTCCTCCACCATCTTTTTCTTCCTTCCTCCACCATTTTTATTTTCTGCCACCATCTCTAGTTTTATTTTCTGCTCCACCATCTAGGTTTTTGTTTTCTGCTCCACCATCACTAGGTTTTTTATTTTCTGCTCCATTCCATCCTATTTCATTCCATTCCATTCCATTTCCACTGTTCCACCTTCTTATCCATTCCTTCCTCCACCATGTCCTCCACCATCATGTTCAGATCTTGTTCTTCTTTCCTGCTCCACTATTGCTTCTTTCATTCATTATCTTTGCCACCATCCTTTTTCTTACGCTTTTTGTTTTCCTGAATCAATTAAACTCAGTGTTTTTCTCCATTATCCCTAGCCTTGTTTATGTTTTCGTCGCTATCGCAAATTTCTATGTTATTTTCTCTACCATCATCAGCTTTTTTACGTTTTTCTCGTGAATCGCTGGCTATCGTGTTATCTTCTCCATCCACTAAACTCTTCAAGCTTTTCTCCACAATCATAGCCTTTTACGCCTTTGTTCCACCGTTGCTGCGAGTATTTTTCTTCATCATCACCAGCGTCTTTACTGTTTTGTTCACCATCGTGAACTTTTTGATGTTTCGCTTCACCGTCACTATCTCTTTTACGCTTTGTTCCACCACCATTAGCATTTAGATCGCCTTCTTTACTATTGGTGGCTTTTTCAAGTTTTGCTTCACTATCACAATGCCTTGAATTGTTTTGTCCATCATTACTTCCGTTTTCATTGTGTTCATTATCCCAGGAATCATCAGATCCTGCAAAATAAAACTGCTATGAATACATTGGCATGAAAAGCAAGTTGGTGATGAAAATAAAAATTACTATAGAAAGGCTGAAGCAGTCTACTTTCAATGATTTGGCTACAAAATTTAACATTCTTCCCTCGATATTTGATCGGTAGAGAGCACAAAAAATGCGATGAAACTTTCAGAGGACGCAAAATAGTAAAAATTAAGTTACGTTTGGCAGAACAGGCATTTAAACAGAATGCTGAACACAAAAACTGCCAAAGTTGCCATAGTAATACAAAAACAATGCTATTTTAAACATACGTTTTTGATAGCTAACTCACAATCAGTGTCGTCACCAGTTCGATAAGTGAGTGGGACATTATTCATATATACATGCTTAAATACTTAAGAAATAATTGATTTGAAAAGAACATAATAGGGAAAAAGATGAATATATTAATTAAATCCCCTCACTGATACAGATGGCGACTCCACCGCTACCAATGACAAAAATATACTTAATAATGACTTGTTATTACACACTGTTACTTGATGTAATGTAAAACAAACCAGTTTTAACATTACTCATGGTTAAATCTAACTATAGCTTCCAATTTTCAATTGAAAACACATTGCCAACGATTATTACGTACGCCCGTTTGCAGTTTTTATAATACACATATTTTCACACAAATAACAAGTATGTTTTTCATAAAAATCGCTGAAAAAGTAACGGTAATAGTTCGTATAATTAGCTAATTGTTTACTCTATAAATAAATAAGTCGATAAAGTCACACATAAAAGTTAAAAATTAATTTAATTTTTTATATTTAGTCCATTAATTTCAAAGCAAAAATATTCATTAATCATTTTCCCAGTGATCAAATACCTGAATATTTGTAAAGGAGCAATAAAATTGGGCTGGCTATATTATACATGCAGTTCAGGGAGATTCCAGCAAACTTGGGACAACCACAGAAAGAGTTACATTGCTCCAGGTATACACTCATGTAAACATTAATCAGTGAATCAAGATTCTCAACCAAAACTTGGTAAAATTTAACGCTCTTCCAAAAGTCCAGTTGTGAGTCTATTCAACTCAAACCCACCAACACTGAACTGCCAGCTATAACAGTCCTGTTTCATATGATCCATTGACAAACCTTGCCCATCAGTTACACTACTTAAGGAAAGGAAACTCACATACAGAAGACAAACAAGGAAACTAAAGATGATAGGCATAAGCACTTTCTATTATGTTGAACTATATGACATTGAGAGTTTTAAAACGGAAGAAGTGATGAGTAAATGCATAGTTGTAAGCGGAGATAACAACGGCCATAATACTTAGCTAAATTCCTACTTGTATGTTAATATTGTCAAGCCAGACAAATTAGATGAATCATACAGAGCATATGCTGTTGATAACCAAAGCAACATATCTCTCATAAGTCCCAAATTAATAGACAAATTAAGCTCGTGGTAGATGGTTCTGATGTCCGTCCAGTAATAAATTCCGTTTCGAATGGTGGAAAAGCCCAGCTGAAGAGGTCAGTTGAATTTTAGGGCTTGACTGACGAGATGAAAAGGTTTCCTACCTGCTTGCGGGCATATAATGATAAGTCGTGACGCGACAAAACCGTCAATAAAAGTTGAAGCCCTGAAAGGCCATAATGGTGCACACTAATAGAATGCTTCACTTATATCAGATCTCATCATGACAAATTTTGAAAGTCATTGGTTACTTTAAATGACGCTGATAAAAAAGAAGTTTCAACATCTAAAATATTACACGATATTGATAATCACACAATTCCACTTATGAATCGATTGAAATCACATAACCTAAAGTGCCGTTAAATGGTGAAGATGGAATATTGCCCCGCATAATGAAAAGACGAACAAAAACATATTTGAACATAGAAAATGGCTTCAACTTATTCAAATGGTCATCGATTTCCGTCATGTCCACCTCTTAAGGAAGAGCCATTTCAGTAACAGCGACCTGCAGAGTTGAGAAAGACGTTAGCTGATTAAAAACACGTGGAGAGATCAGAAACTTTCATACAAAATCTCAACATCCACAATGTCCTGGCATTTGCCCTATCACTATTCAACCAAGGTGGAAAATCCTGAGGAGACGAAGGAGGCATGTCTCTTACCCCACCTTTTTATGACCACGTCAAGACAACCATCCTCTAACCCTGAACCACCTAGTCAATCCCATCTCACTCTTCAAAACGGATTTGTGACTTTGTTGTAAACCTTTCACCAGCAAACACGAAAGGTCCTTGCTATGTGAAGATAGTAAATCATAAAACATGTCCTACAGTACACGTGTAAATAAACCTTAGTATAGTGCCTTCGTATTCTTTTTAAACTTGCAACGTTATGTTCAAGTGTCCCAACTCGCTTATCTTCTCAATCCACCTCAAACACACGTGTCAAAAATACGAGATCAAATTGCAAAATTCGGACAATCAAATGGACGGACATAGTAATGTATATGTAGAATAGTGGCAATAAAATAGAAAGAAAGTGCACTTGGGGCATTTGTAAATCTCGTTTTAGAAATACACAACGACTTAATCGTTAAGGAAGGTGTAAGAGTATATAAAAATCATTTTCGAGAGCGACCAACTGTATATACTAGCACTGATTATGGAATAATTAGCTTGCTCAGTCACAAAATTTCAGATAAATCATCTGCGCATGCGCAGTCTGCTTGAGCATGCCTAAACAACTCCACAAACTCTCAAGTTCATGGTCATGGCAATGACCAACAGTATGAACTAGTACGATTATGGAGTAATTAGCTCGCTCAGTCACAAATTTTCAGATAAATCATCTGCGTATGCGCAGTATACTTGAGCATGCTGCTCAAGTTCATGGTCATGGCAACGACCAACTGCATGTACTAGCACCGACTTTGAAGTAAATAGCATGCTTAGTAACAATTTAGTACAGAAATCATCTGGGCATGCGCAGTAGGGACTTTAACAATACCACAACATTCGTAAGCCTTTAAATTTATGTATATATATATATAAAGCAAAAACTTCATATAGTAGATGTAAACTAGCAGTGGAAGCTGGGTGCGAGTATGCTGGGAAACTGGGAAGCAGTATGCAGTGGCTTAGGGGCCCACACTTCGGTGGCGACCGCACTCTCCCTGCGTAACCCGAGCAAAGCCTATCGCAGTTGATCTCGGTGTCTGATGGGCGGAAGCTTGCTATTGCATCTCCCAAGTAGGATAGCGTGGAGGGGCCGAAATCTCTTACCGAAACGATAGCATGCGGCGTTCTAGTGCCTTACGCTTAACAAGGTATCGGGAAGCATGGACCAAAAACGGGGTTTTTTGCTTTTGAATTTTATCTTTTTGTTTATCTCATAAACGAAACTGCAAAGTTTAAAAAAACTTCTGCCTCTTTGACTATACGTTTTTTACATGTTACCTTTTACAATGTAACTTTCTCATAACTCTCTCGTGATGAACGAGAGCCTGCTTATACAATGTAACTCTCATGAACGAAAGCACTCACGTGCTTTATGGAAAAAGGGATCATATACTTTTTTAGTGAAAGTTTTTACAAAGATTTTCTACATAGATAGTTTTTACAAATATTTAATAAGCCAAGCCATCGTCTAAATTGAACCCTTATGTCATAAAATTTTAATTCATTTTGGAGAGTATATTTCTTTTTTCATGATTCAATCTAGAAAGTAACTTCATATATCGAGTAATTTTGCGATTAAACAGTACACTTTTCCGATTGAAAGGACTTCTTTTGATCGCAGAGACAGTCGTCCACTTTGTTACGTAGATGCATGTAGTATGTATTTCGTTGTAAGAACCTACCCCATCAAAGATTATCCAGATCCAATTTTAGCTGCATCGAGCGAAGAAAATATCAAGTCATTGAAGTTTTTCATAGCTATAGTTCAAAATTCTATTTTTACGTATACAACTTGTAAATGAATCTAATTTTAGGGAGATTTCATCCATCAATGATAATAATATTGATAAGTGATTATAAAACAGCGAATCCAATAAGTAGTAAAAATAGCAGTTCAAAATTTGTATGGCTTGCTTTTTAGCGCTTTGTGTAGTTGGAATCCGTCCTGGATATTCTAAATCACGTCGTAAAGGCCAGTAACAATCCTTACAAAAAAGTCATTAGCACGGCAACATGGTAATATTAAAGCTTCCTTTCGATCGTTATGCTTTTTTCTAACCTAATATAGTTCGTATTTACTGTTATGCCTTCTGCCTTCATAAATAATCGTTCTAAATAACTAGAACCGGATTCACAAATACCCCCAAACTCAAAGCATCTCCTAACCATTTTATTGCCACTATTCTACATGAACAATACGATGTCCGACCATTTGATTGTCCGAATTTTGTTACTTGATCTCGTATTTTGACCCATGTATCAACCGTCGGAAAGGTGGAGAAAACGTTACTTAGTTTCTCTTACACAATGCAATAAGTGCATAGATATAACTCAAACTATGACACGATAAGGAAGAAGTATTAAATTTTTTTACGGATAAGCCTTCAAGAGTCAAAACGTCTCAGTATGCCTTGTGTAGGGATAGCTTTATACAGCAGCATTAGCAATGTGCAAGGCGATGCAGATGATAGTGAAAAAATTTATAAAGAAAGTTGCGCAAATCACGTACTTTAATTGTTCGAATACGACAGCAATAAGAAGAAACTCACGAAAGGCGCCATTTACATAAAAGACGCCACATACCTTGTGATTAGTCAAATATAATCTAACATAGTCCTTATTGTTCCCCAGGGGACATAATCATTAGAAAAAGTAGCAATATTCATTTCATAAACCCAGAGGCGGATTATCCAGTAGGCTAAGTGGCCTTAAGTCTACGGGCCCGGGCTTTCAAGTGGCCCGTTGTATCTGGACATAATTAGGACTTGGATGTTTTTGATTTTCCGTGGTAGCTAAATGTGTTTAACTTAGATCATTTACGCTGTTGAAAACCGTACGATCAATTGAATGCACAGAAAATGGCTTTCCTGCTATAAAGACTGTTCAAATGCACATTGCTTAGAACTTATGAAGTATTTGTTTTCCAATTTCCCTAACACTGTCGACAATTTTCAAAATTTTGTTTGAACTTTAAAAAGAACTTTTCCAATTTTTCACGCTATGGGATTACAAATATCACGTGCATCATTAAGGAGTAATCACATGTAAGACATGCAGTAAGTTGAAAAGCTGCCTGACCCTGTAGTCAGGGGTGCATATATCCTGGGGGGCAAGTTCCCCACTTATTTGAAAATCAACAACTTCACATGAGGAAAACTACTATTACACCTGAAATGGCAAGTCTACCCCCCTTTTCAAAACAGATTTAAACTCATTATTGTAGCAACAAATGGTTGACTCATCAGTGGAGTTGGTGCTACCAATGATTAGGCTCATTTGAATTTAACACACAAAATACCAAAGCAGTCACCATCAACTAAACCTTTGAGTATCCATGCATTTTTGACTTATGACACAATTTAAAATAAACATTAAATTCACTGTTATAACTTGTTATAACTTCATAAGTTAGTTACATGACACAGCTTGCAGGGGCAAAACTGGAAGGCTAATAAGGGGGGGGGGGTGATTATTCAAATATTCAGCTCTGTCCTGCTTATTTCCTTTGAAATTAAAATCACCAGCAAAATCAGTCAAGCACAGCTGAATACCTGAGTATTCACCCCACACACACAAATTAACATTCTACTTTCACCCCTGACAGCTTGATTGAAATAATTTAATATTTTTATGATTTGGCAGGGTTCATGCACTTGAGGCATTAAAAGCTTACTAATTTTCCATAAACTTGCCAGCCTTAAAATATATCAGTGGGATTTATTGTTATTTAAAACCTAGATTATTCCTTCTGTTTATATTGCACTTAATATTATCTTTTCCCCAGTGCTGTAGAAGCAGGGGAGGAGCCCCTTCTACCTTTGAAATGGGTATTTTTTCATAATTTCATGGCTTCAGCTTCGTCAAGAGAGCTCCCATCTGATAAATTTAGTTCTACAGCACTGCTTTTCCCAACTTTGTAAAATAAGCACATATTCTGAATGAATACGCAATACATTACAAAACTTAAGAATGTGAGAAAATATGAAAAACTCATAAAAGAAATAGCAAGTTTTAATGAAGTTTGAATTTACATGCAGCTAATGACTACCAAGGAGGCAAAATGATGTACGTAAACAATCCAATCAAGCCATCTATAGACTTACAGAGCTCTTTACAAAATACTGTGTCACATATGAGTGTAAATCATTTAATTGTTCACAGATGTCAAACATGTCACATTATCAAGCAAAAGTCAATGTGCATTAAAATGTTGGCTAAATTTTGGAATTGGATTGATATGGAGCTGTGCATTTGGAATCTGGCTAATATAAACTGTACATTTTGAGCAAAATTATACTTCCGGTTTTGAACACACAAGATTATAGTGCTGTTACTTTTACGAAAGCAGGATCTGTTTTATATAAATTCACAAAATCATGAGCAAAAACCGAATCTACACTAAAATAGCACGGAAATAGCACTTTAACGCAAATAGCACTTCAATAAGTAAAGTGAAACCGAAAGTGCAAATTCCAAAATCGAAAATGCTCGATCCAACAATTAGAACAACGATAATTTGTTCCATCAAACCCTAATATGCATAATTGTGACAAAGTCTTAATCGAACTCTTACCCTCTCCCGGATAAACAATTTCTTCGCTGCTACTTCTGCTACTGCTACTGCTACTGCTGCTACTGCTGCTTGAATTAGATTCAGCGTTCAGCGATGCATTTGCAATAGAAGTGCGTTCGTCGCTTAAATCGGCGGCGTTGTCATCCGCTTTTTCGCTTTCTGAAGGAGTTTCCTTCGTTTTATTTTTATCTTCCATAAAGATTGAATCAGAACATCTTAATCATGTTGCAAAATGTATGTTCACTCAGTTCAACTGCCGAAAGATATGAATACAAGGAAATTTTGATTTTCGCAGAACCGTCCTCGGCATTTAAAGCATGTGAGCAATATTGACTAAACTCTGCAATCCAAAGTGGAAGCTACAATTTTCTTTGATTTATAATGAGAACTAGTAATCGCAGATCGGACCCGGAATGGGTGTGATCACTGGGTGTGATGAAGACACTGATATGTATATTACACTGGATAACGCAGCCATGTATAAAATATAGTAAGATAATTGATCCGAAGTTGGCTGATCTGATTATGACCTTCGTGGGGGGTATCGGTTCCACTTTACTATACTTTTGTATTACAAAAATCACAGTTTTTGCGTTTTTATTCGTTCTACAAACTTTTGATTCAAGCAAAATTTTTGTGAAAGAGACAGAACAACCGGCAAAGATCTTTAATCCTAACAAGTTTGTCTTCTTGGCTTTATAATGGCAGAAAATTGAGATGGTACAAGGTCCAACTGCATTGTTTTGAAACAAACTGGATAATATATGATGCTGCTGCTTCTTAAAAAACGTAGAAAAATTACAGAATCCTACTACTGCTACCAAAATTTCATCTGCAATGACGTTTATGGAAGATTGCTACAAATTTACTTATTTAACAACACTTTGTTATTCACATCGCTAATATCATAATTTCAACTTACGTCTTTATTATATCAGTGAAGAAGCAAAACAAATCGACATAGAAAAAGAATCAGAAAGACATTTCGAAGAACAATAGTACGTTGAAAACGGTCTCATCAAACTCTACGAGATGTACATCATCAAAATATGCGAATTAAAGTACCTCTGTTGTCATAAAGCGAAGATAGGTTTTCAACCAGTACGTATGTGAACAACTTCAATATCGATGAATATGTTGACGATATGAATACCTTTGTTCTTACTTTGTTGTAAATTTGCAATTAAGTATTCATCTTCTAAAAATGCCTCGCACGGCTGAAATTGTCTTCGTCTCCTTTAACTTTCAAATTTCAATACAACTTTCCATCTTATTTTTCAGTCGTTACAAAGCCAAAAAAACAGAGCTTCAGGGTCAAAACTCTCTACCGGTTTTCCTCTACATGTCATATAAATTTTGCCTTAATCAGAAGTTTGTAAAAGGAACAAAAACGCGAAAACTGTGATTTTGTAATACAAAAGTGTAGTAAAGTGTGACCGATATCCCCCATGAAGCCAGTAGCAAATGATCGATATTTCGGCTTCAATTTTCGCAAGATTTGCGTAACTTGCGTTATCAAGTCTAATATACATATCAGTGGATGAGCCAGCTTCCGACTTTAATTATCTTACTATATTTTATCATTGAGTTCTATAATAACTGGAGCGGCTAAGTGGACTGGGACCTGACGCCAAAAAAATGGCGGCCAATGGACCTATTTCCGCTGAAATGATCGCTTTGCAGAAAATTATATTATTGACCTCCCTCCTGATGTCTATAGCTAATTATACAGCCTTTTTCAAAAACAAACACGATATCCTTCTTTGGCATTTCTTTTAAAATGCAAACACTTCAATCATTCAATTGTTGAAAATTGTAATGTCCACAAAGTCGCTTTCACTGGTGAGATATTTGTTTTGTTTGTAATTGAAAAGCAACTGAACTTGAAGCCTGAGCGATAAAATCCGACTGATGTTTTTCTATTTATGTTTTTAACTATCAACATACTTTTCCACTTATTTGTTAATGTGTGAAACCGTAAATCTGTTTGCAAAATAGTTTCCCTAACGCGAAAAAGATTCTGCTCTTTTTACTCAGTGGGCAGATACTATGAAGAAACGAACACCCCCAAAGAGTACACATAATGTAGAGCAGAGGTTGTTCTGATCAATTTGGTGACAACATGAAGAGATGATCGGATAGCAAAATGTTACTGGAATATGTTGCAGTACCAGTGCCAACACTATTTCATAGAGGACTATGAAGACAATTGGAAGATGCTATTGACCTGGCAGAGTCTAACTTCAAAATTATAAGGCAGAATACAAACAAAGGTAACTAATTTACAGACTTCCCTGTCCAACAGTTACTTCAACTTGGACTAATTTTATGGATGGAGAAAAAGGAATTAGTAAAGATGCCTTGACCGCTTTGAAAGTAAAGGTCAAGTACCAAATAATGATGACAAGGTTTTGTGTGTCTTGATGCTTGATGAAATGTTATGTAAAACAATCATAAAATTTGTGCTTGTGTCAATATTTATACTGAGATTGATGATGACTTACTGCAACTGTACAATTTTTGTACAACTAAATTGGAAAATAAGGTCAAATCTCTTTATTAAATTATTTTAGTAGAATTGTGTTTGAATATTACTTATATGTAATGCATGCCATATTGAAGCATTAAAGATTCAGTGATGAAAAATTCAGTGCTATATATTTCTTGTTAATTTCAGTTTTTGCTGAAAAAATATTTTGAGCTCATTTACCTGATAAAGTAGAGAATGGACATTTACCATTTGCTTTATCTTCCCCTTTATTAAACCAGGGAAATTCTTTGTTTTTTCATAGATTTGAAATGTTCATAGATTTTTCCAGGTTTATAAGACAATTGCTTAAATTGTCCAACAAAGTGCGAAGATCATATCTTCATTTAATTTCAAACACCGCACTGCGTAAAACATTCATATAACATTCATTTCACGAGAAAACATGAGCCCAACAATACTGACCTGCTCACCACTGTGTGACTTCATAGCTCAGTTGGTCAGAGCACTGCACCGGCACCGCAGAGGTCATGGGTTCGATTCCCGTTGAGTCACCTGATTTTTTCAGGTTTATAAGACAATTGCTTAAATTGTCCAACAAAGTGCGAAGATCATATCTTCATTTAATTTCAAACACCGCACTGCGTAAAACATTCAAATAGCTCGTTTGTTAAAAAAAGCATCCGTCGTAGAAGCCGACAACTGGCGACCACAGTAGACTCGCTTTTAGGAAATTTATGTTTTTACAGTGATTTTCATCATAACATTGCTTGCCAAACATGCTAAATACATTTACTTTTTCCTCACTCTTTCTCAAGGGGGAGAGAGAAATTGTGAGATTTTTAGAAAAGAAGTCAATTTCGGTAAATCTCAGCGGTAATAGAACAAATCCTCCATTTTATTGGCGTCAGCCGCTAATTAAAGCCGCGCTTGAGATAGCCGTTCCAGTTATTATAGAATTAAATGTATTTTATACATGGTGCGTTATCCAGTGTAATATACATATCAGTGGTCGAGCGGCATAAGAAATACGAAAAGTCATTAAAGCCCCTCGGCCACTCCATGCATTCATAATTGCAGCTAGTCAATTGCATAGTCTGAACAATAAAAACACGGAAATGGCAAATAGCTGCACGTATTCACAAAATAGTTGTCAACAACTGCTTAAAACGTTATGTATACAACAGGTTAGCAACATCTAGCTATAAGAATTGTTGGAAGTTAAAAAAGCACCAGTCGTCAATAATACTCAATAGCGTTTTTATCTTATCCATGAGATTTACCTGGGAATTTAAAAGTCAACATCGATCAAAGGAAATCATTTTCCCTGAAATGATATGGCATTTCAAGTTGAAGCTCTATAATACAGGTTTATTACATTGTAAGGCACATTCCCAAGATTCAAAAACTTGATATTCATATTGGAGCAAATGGTAGATTTTGACTTTATTTACGCTACATTAGTAAGAATAACATAACGAACATTTTAATTCAGTGTTTAAACGTCACACATGCACATTGCTGATAGGTTAATAAAGACAGAAATAATGATATACTGTTTTTAGTTACTTAAACGGTTCTCCAATGTTTTTATAGTAAATGATAATTGTTTTCTGTATTTGATGTAATTTAATGATGAGATTTTTGTAAATTGATTTTAAAAATACCTGGCTATATCTGCAAATCTCGCTTGAAATTTAACGAGCATTATCAAGTTAGAGAATTTCAAGCAACTTATCGTCATTAAAAAAATTGTCGAATTAATCAATACTAGTTTGAATTGTAGTCATCACTTTTTTGACATGCAAGCTTCCAAGCCTCAACAGCATGTGCCACAGTAATTTCATCAGGTAAACTCTCCTCAAGATCTTTAATAATTTCACAACCATCTTGTTCAAGCTTTGCATTGATGTACTCAGCTAAACTATATGTTAAAAACGAAAGTTAAAATTTTAGTGGTATGAGCTATATAAAAAAACTTTTTCTAATGAATACAACTAGCTTTCTATTGATACAGTTAAATAAGTTTTCTCGACTTATTAAATGACAAAGTTTGATTGAAAAGTTTTGGAAATGTAAAAAGCAAATGATTGTACACTTTAAACCTTTTTTCATGATTTCGTAATAACTTTTTCATTTATGTAAAGACATGCTTCCATGACATCTTAACATTTTTCCGAGAATTAAATTTTTACAAAACATTTGCAGATATTCGCACATATTCCATCATGACTTGTATGTTACAAAATGTTTTATCACATTTTACGACAAACATTTCTTTTTAAATCAATTTAGCATCGTTTTTTATACATGAATGGGTTGTGTACAACAACACGAGTTTCCATTACGTTAGACAAGGTTGTCAGTAGAACCTCTTGTATTTAGAAAAATTCCTGTAACTAAATCGTGTTCTCCAAACATGCGTGTATTTTTAAATGCTATAGAGTTGGAAATAAACTAGCTACTTAATGAAACGCAAACAAGTAACATTAACCCATACACTTTTTCATGATACAATCAGGGTTTGATAACGGTCGACCAACTATACGATGTAAAAAGTTGGGACATGAAAGGACAGGTTGTAAGTTTAAGAAGCACAAAAAATATTTATGTAAATAGTTTTACTTACGGCCAGTGCAACTGTTCGTCTTGTGCATTTTTTAAAAAGAGTAAAATAAGTTGCAACAATTCGTCAACAAAACGATCAATGTTGATTTTCTGTAAACCACGACTTAATTCAAATTTCATATTTTTGTTCAATGCTGTCTTTATCTTATCTGTTACATCGTCAAATGGTTCCTATAGCAATACCACAAAGATTTTAATATTCCCATATCAACTTTTGCTTGATATTTTAGTGTTACGCACCATATAATCTATACAGTTCTCATACAGTCCATATCAACATAAACTATTTTAAAGGGCTGCATATCAGTAGACATGTTTTTTATTGATGTAATTATGGTAGTAAAAATTAGCTATATTTTCTTTATCTACATAACGATGAAGTATCGCCAGTTTAATTGAAACAAGTAAAAAGCAGGACTCATGTGCAAAATAATCAGACTGAAATGGTCTTAATTGACATTGATTTTATTAGTCTAAAAGCAAAACATACGTATACTATTATATCTGTCAGCGCAATTAATACCTTCACGTAAGAATTACTACGCGATTTATATCAAAATATAACCCAAGCCGAACAAACCTGTTTACGTCTAGTCAATATTCTTGCTCTCTCTAAAGATAACAGTTTCCAAAGCGCAACAACATGTTGAAGTTGACAAGTCTGCTCTGCCTAAAATATAATTTAAGAAACCCTTATAAACACACGGTGAAAGAATACAAACTACTTTTATGGCTTTCATTCTTTATATTACATTAGTAATTTGTTCGGCTGAGAAATAGGCTATACACATAAGCCAAAGTTAATTAAAAACTCAGAGCTATTCAAAGAATTAATTTCGGTCAAGCATTACAAAACTGAGCTTTAACAAACTAATATCGAATTGAACCGCAGACAAAGGCCATTGAAAACTCTTCAAGAATGTGTTTGTTTGATAAAAATGACTTTAGCATACAGTTTTTAATCTTCACAAAAACTCAAAGGTTGTTCATTTTATTTACAAACAGTATAGCTACCTTGCCACTTTTTAAACCGTTTCTAGGATCAACTTTCAATGCTGATTTCATATATTCACTGACAAGCATTCCAGGATTTCCTCCAGCAGATGATAAGAAACCAATGACATTGTGGAGAGATTTAAGAACGTCACAAACATCAGTGAGTTGGTTTAGTTCACTTAAGATCTGATCTTTCACTGGTCGACTAAGTTTAATCTACAAACAGAATAAGAAACCATAGACGTTAGAAAAAATAACGAAATTAAAAAAAAATGACCAAAATCTTGAAAATGAGCTAATTAAATCAGCTAAATTAGCTACTTTTCTTATTAAGTGTACCTGAGGGATCTTTTGATTCAACGCTTTGAAAACAGCTCCATCACAAATATCTTTGCTGAACACAAATAATTCAACCTAGAAAAGCAGAAACTTAATTTATATAATTAAACGCAGAAATAGCTGACAAGACCATAAATTCTCCATCCAATTCATTTATATCCCTTTCTGTACAACATGGATAACAAGAAAAAATTCAGGGAACTAACCAAAGATGTAATTCTAGGCTTTCCTCGAACAAATCTGTCGACAAGTTGTCTTTCTAAATATTTCCAGTTGAACTTCACAACTGTTTCTTCACCTCCTTCACCAACTTTTAGTGAGTAATCACAGTGAGCAAGGACCATTGGCAAAAAATCTCTCTCTGGATCATAGGCAACCAAATGCCCCTTAGTAACGTTCAACAGCGATAGCTCCTCTGAACTACAAAGACGTAAAAAATATTTAGCTGAAAAAAGTGTTGTTCAGGATTAACTACGCATTGACCTGAAGTTAGGCTTTAATCAACGATAAACATAACCTAATTAACAAACATGTCGGCTGCCAAGACAGAAGACTGCTGGCAATGATAATAACTGACTTATAAGCCACAGGAACCCAAAACCATATAAAATGTACATAGAAGCGAATGCGGTTATCACGACATTCACCCTGTCCTTTAAAGATTAGGTCTACAACTGGGTGCCTGATTCGTTCAGAGCGCCGCACAGGGGTGTGTTCAGATGTAGTAGGTATGTTAGCTTTATTGGTAGCTGTTGGTACTTCTTGTTGCGCAGGAGATTTTACAACTGTGGTTTCTGACGCATGATCGTGAGGCTGAATTTGAACTTCACTTGTAGATGGAGGTTTGGGTGCAAGATGCTTCGTTGACACAGTTGTCTCCCTACCATCAGGATAACGTACAAAGGCATAGTGAGGGTTTTCCTGGAGTAGCTCCACCTCGTCGACTAACGGATCAGTTTTATTTTTGCGAACATGACGCTTGAGGAGTACAGCACCTGGTTCTGTCATCCGAGTAGGAATCGATGCACCCGAAGAAGATCGTCTAGGAAACTTGAACTAGTGCTCGTGAGGTGTCTCATTTGTAGCCGTACAGAGTAAGGAGCGAATGGAATGGAGGGCGTCAGGTAGAACAACCTGCCAATACTTAATATGTAGATTCTTGGATTTCAAGGACGCTTCAACAGCTTTCCATACAATACCGTTATATCTTTCAACTTGACCATTTCCTGCAGGGTTGTAGCTTGTTGTTCGACTTGTGGCGATCCCTTTTCCTCTTAAGAATGCTTGCAGCTCATGGCTCATAAACGATGCACCACGGTCTGAATGAACAAATGCTGGCATGTCAAACAGGGAGAATAGAGTAGTTAAGCACTTTATAACTGTAGATGTTGATATATCTGAGCATGGAAACACGAATGCGAACCTGGAGTATTCATCAACTATGTTCAGGAAAAACTTGTTTCCGTTGTTGCTTGGCAATGAACCCTTGAAATCGATATTGATTCTTTCGAAGGGTTGAGTCGTTTTAATAAGTGGGACTTCCTCTGGCTTGTGATATCAAGGCTTAGATTCAGCGCAAATTTGACATTGGTTTGTGACACGCTTTACCTCGTCCAATGAATAAGGTAAGTTTTTGCTACGAACAAAGTGGTTAAGCCTGGTAACACAAGGGGGGCAGAGTGCCTCGTGGAGGTTATACAGGGAATCTTGAGGTGCAGAAGCACAGGTCGATCTGGAGAGTGCATCAGGGAGTACATTCTCCTTTCCTGGGCCGTATACAATGTCAAAGCTGTAACATGCTAGTTCAAGCCTCCAACGCATGATTTTGTCGTTCTTTTGGTCGGTTCTCAGAATGAAATGTCGCCCTGTCAGGAAATGTCTCCAATGCCTGATTGCCTCAATGATAGCTTGTGCTTCTTTTTCTATGGCAGCATTCTTCAGTTCACATCCTTGTAGTGAACGAGAGAAGAAAGCGACAGGCCTGCCCTCTTGGCTGAGTGTGGCTGATAGTGCTACCTCAGATGCGTCAGTTTCGACTTCAAATGGTATAGTTTTATCACAAGCAGTAACAAAGGCTCCTTCTACAGTTTTCTTCAAGTTGTCAAATGTATTGACAGCTTCAGGTGACAGAGGGAATGACTTTGAGCTTGTTAGTGGCTTAATGCGGTTGGAGAACTCTGGGATCCACTGAGAGTAGTAAGAGAACAGACCAAGGCACCTGTTGAGTGACTTAGAATCATGAGGCACAGGTAGGTTGCGCAGAGGGCTTAGCCTTTCTGGGTCTAGACGAATAACGCCTTCTTCAATTACATATCCAAGAATAGCAAGTTTCCGAGTTGAGAAGACACTCTTTGAGTCGTTGTAACAGATGTTCTTCCTCTTTGCTGCCGCAAGAAATTGCTCAAGGTTTGCATCATGTTCTTGTTGGTCTTTACCGCAGATAGTGATGTTATCCAAGTATGGAAATACTGCATTGAGATTGTTCTGTTCAACAAACTTTACCATCTCACGTTGAAAACAGGCAACCCCATTTGTCACACCAAATGGGAGGCGTGTAAATTAATAGAGATTGTTCCAGAAATAGCAGCTGGAAGTTGTTTCGACTGCAGCAGCAAGAGTATTCTCTTGACCCTCTCCAGACATTGAAGACTCAGCAGGAACAGCAGCATTGATGAGGGTATTTGGAGTTGAATACGACTCAGAACTCGTCATGGCTGACTCAAGAGATCTAGCCTGATCGAACATAGTTTTTAAGTCGAGTGTTTTGTTTTCCAAAAGTCTTTAGCGTATAACATTTGACTGTAATCCAGCAATAAATGCATCTCTAATGCTCTCTTCACAGTATTGTACAGCTGTGACGTTCTTGAAGTTACAATCTTTGCTTAGTGACTTCAGGGCTTGTAAATATTCGTCTAGTGTTTCTGTTGGAGCTTGTTTCCTAGTAGCTAAAAGATGGCGAGCAAAAACTTCGTTTTTCGGTTTGATAAAGAGATTCTGAAGTGTTTCAATCCATGTCTTATAATCTTCACAATCTTCTATGTGTTGAAAGATGCTTGGGGAGACGAAATTTGATAATACTGCAAGTTTATCCAAACCTTCTTTTGGCAAAACGGCCATGAAGTTTTCAAACGTACGTTTCCAATGAAGCCATTCTTTTGCCGCTGTTCCACTGTTTGGATCGGTTTCTAGCCGCTCTGGCCGTAAGACTTTATCCATTTCCCCTTGAAATTATCGTTGATTAAATTGTAGTGAAGGATTAACTACGCATTGACCTGAAGTTAGGCTTTAATCAACGATAAACATAACCTAATTAACAAACATGGCGGCTGCCAAGACTGAAGACCGCTGACAATGATAATAACTGACTCATAAGCCACAGGAACCCTCAAACCATATAAAATGTACATAGAAGCGAATGCGGTTATCACGACAAGAAAGATAGCAATGAAATATTTATTAGGTAAATCTGCTGTATAATGCAATTCGTGTTTCAGAATACATAACCAGCCTGAGGAATAAAAGTAGCCCTTTTCTTAAAACATAAAATTAAATGAAGTTCTCACCAGTGATGAATTCTAACAAAATCTTGAAAGTTTATCTTACTTTTATCGTCCTTCAACAAGCTTTTACATCGTCCAATAAAATTGTTATGTAAAGATACAAGGTAATTTGTCAGTGCCAAAGAACACTTTCCAAATCCTTTCCACGAAGGCAATAACATAGAAATCGGAGTAGCGTTGGTAACTTCCTTCTCTCTCAACTCTTTTGAAATTCCGTAATGACCTAACAAGTCAATTAAGACAGCTGCAGAAATCTTCGTGATACAAACAAAGTGATTTCAGATATTACTCAACAGAATGCATTAGTTAACACTTAATTAGGTAATGATTTGTCAACCAATGTTGCTCTCATGCATTAAAACAGCTGAAGAAAACACATCAGTAAATGAAGTAAATAAATTGAATAATTCACTCTACATAGCATCAACCTTAACTCAACTTTTATTTTGTCACTCACCATCTTGTGGAATACATGATCTAATGATTTTCCAAGCCATATTGAAACTGTTGATTAAGGACTTCACATGCTGTTTTATGTCAGGGGCTACAAACGAAAAAGAGAAAATCAACTTTAAGGACTATTTCTTTGCCATGAAAAAGTATTTAATTGATCAAAATGTTAGACAAAAAAAAATATGAATGATTTCAATTCTATTCCCTTTATCTTGACGTCTTAGCTATATATTTCTCTAAGAGAACATTTGTCTATTCAACAGACCTTAGATGCAAGCTACGAAGAAAGATGAATAATCTTGACAAAAACATGTTACAGCAGAAAAGGAACACGCATACGAATTATTGGTATTTTTAAGTGCAAGACGTCAATACAATGGAAGAAAACCTTTTGTTTAATTAATATTGACAATATGAATACTTGTTTAACCAGACATGCTATATACAGAGCATCCATTAACATCACAAATCAAAAGTTATTCATTTTTAACAGCAAGTTGAGATTTACTGGCAGCAAAAGTAGTCTAACTTTTATAACTTAAAATAGAATAGGGATGCATGTCAGCAATGTAAATTATACAGTTGATAAAACGTGAAATAAAGGTGAAAAAGAAAAGAAATAAAGTTTAGCTAAAATAGGAAGGATATTTTATAAAAAGATGTATTAACCATAGAACAACAAGAGCCATAGCTATTCTACAGCAGTAATGCAATTTACTGAAGCAAATCAGACACGCGTTTAAACAAAAACAATGTTTGGATGTACCTCTTTTATATAAGTCTCCAATAGTGTATTTTTCAGCTTCATTTCGATCTAAGCAACGATGAAACTTTTCAAAAAGAAAACGTTGCAACTTTATGATATCCGGAAGATACTGAAGGGCACGAAGATGACATTCCTAGAAAAAGAAAAAGTATAGAAGTTTGTACAATGTATATTTTAAAATCATTAACTAGTGATCCTGGGCCAGGGTAAAGTTGCAATTTATTTTATATTAAAAAAGTAAAGCGGTAACAAAAATTCTTGTTGTAGACTGATGTTGAGAAGTCCTGAACTAATCATAACATATTTTCATGTTTGTAAATGTAGATCGTCCAGGTTGGTATAGTCCTGAGAATGACTGTTTTTTGTTGTTGTTGACTGACGTTTCGACAACTTTAGCGGTAGTCATCTTCAGAGTCAAATGAAGAGTAAACGTCAGGATAGCCGTATTTGTTATCTGGTTCGTACGTCATTGTATTGTGTGTACAGGAAATGTGTATTGTCATTGTGAAGTGAAATTTTTTATTTTTTAGATGTGTGATTTAGGTGTGATGTTTTTAGTTGTAATGTGTGGGTGTCAATTGCGTATTGTCATTGTGAATTACGGTGAATCACATATGATTTGTACACGTCTTGTTAATGTTCTGATTGTGGTGGCTTTGTGTGATGTAGGGTTGTAAGATGATTGGTCTAGTAGTCGGTCAGTATGTGTTGGCTTGCGATAAACTGTTGTTCGTAGTTTTTGATTGTCATGTTTTACCAAACAGTGGAGAAAAGGAAGAGTTCCGTTTTCCTCGACAACTTTGTTACATTGTATGTGGCTGTTCTGTTTGTTGATGTGAGTGTGAAAGTCATCAATCTCGTCTGCATGTAGTGCTGTGATTGTGTCATCTACGTTGCGAAACCAAAAAGGTTTCCCGAGTTCAAACCATTTACTTTATTATGTCTATTTTCATTAAATATTTTCTGCATTTTAGTTGTTTTATTCTAACAATAAATTAATGGTTCTTAGAATAGCTACTTACACGCTGAAAAGGACACATGCATTTAGTTTTAAATCTGTCTTGTTCAGTAGCCTGCAATAACTGTAATTCTTACATAGAAAGTAGCTACACCTAGCTAAAATTAAAGTTTTATGAAAGATCAAAAATTAAAAAAAGTGAGTAACAGATTAGCGACGTTTGCACATTACATTCAAATTCATTGTAAAAGAAATTAAGCATAACCTTTTTCAAAAATTCATCAAGTACTTTACACTTGTCTGTTGGCACTGTGACACCTTGAGAATATTCTTGGTATTTGAAGGACAAATGTTCAATTGTGATTTTCTTACGATTTCTCCAAAGCGCTGGACATGAGGGATCGAGTTTTGTAGCGACATTGGAGCTTGGTTCATCTAATTCGTTGATCAATTTCATTAGCCGATTATTTCCTGGAAAAAGTGATGGAAAAATGTTTTGACCAATTATCTAACTCTATGTTTTGAAGAACCTGCATTATACTTTAGCATAAAAATATACGAATAGAAAGTAAAACGTAGCCAAACTTCCAAATTGTCATTAAATTTTAAAATAACTTTGTTCTCATAATAAACGTTTTACAAAATGAATTGCTTTGATTTAATTTGCAAACTCATTATAAAGAAGCAAAACAGGAAAAACTTATTGAAATATATAATTCTGAACATAAAATTTTATACAGCACATCTAATTGCTTAGACACTGACGATAAAATCAAGACTAAAAGTATTAATAGAAGTGTCACAGTTTCGTGACTGCATTTCATTTGAAATTTCAACATCATCTTGTTACGATTCCATGGGAATTTCGCTTCATTTTTCTTTCCAGAGATATTGATCGTGTTTTCATAGAAAATAATCATGCTCATCATAATGCGAGATATTGATCGTGTTTTCATAGAAAATTATGATGCTCATCATAATGCGAGATATTGATCGTGTTTTCATAGAAAATAATGATGCTCATCATAATGCGAGATATTGATCGTGTTTTCATAGAAAATAATCATGCTCATCATAACGCGAGATATTGATCGTGTTTTCATAGAAAATAATCATGCTCATCATAATGCGAGATATTGATCGTGTTTTCATAGAAAATAATGATGCTCATCATAATGCAAGATATTGATCGTGTTTTCATAGAAAATAATGATGCTCATCATAATGCGAGGTATTGATCGTGTTTTCATAGAAAATAATGATGCTCATCATAATGCGAGGTATTGATCGTGTTTTCATAGAAAATAATGATGCTCATCATAATGCGAGATATTGATCGTGTTTTCAAGAAAATTATGATGCTCATCATAATGCAAGATATTGATCGTGTTTTCATAGAAAATAATGATGCTCATCATAATGCGAGATATTGATCGTGTTTTCTTAGAAAATTATGATGCTCATCATAATGCGAGATATTGATCGTGTTTTCATGAAAATTATGATGCTTATCATAATGCGAGATATTGATCGTGTTTTTAGAAAATTATGATGCTCATCATAATGCGAGATATTGATAGTGTTTTCATAGAAAATAATGATGCTCATCATAATGCAAGATATTGATCGTGTTTTCATGAAAATTATGATGCTCATCATAATGCGAGATATTGATCGTATTTTCATAGAAAATAATGATGCTTATCATAATGCGAGATATTGATAGTGTTTTCATAGAAAATAATGATGCTCATCATAATGCGAGTTATTGATTGTGTTTTCATAGAAAATAATGATGCTCATCATAATGCAAAATATTGATCGTGTTTTCATGGAAAATAATGATGCTCATCATAATGCAAAGTAATGTTGCCCGACTATATTTTTCATTTACATTGTTGAACATATGAAGAAAGAATTGTTTTTCTAAATTGAAGCTGCTTTCTATAAAACATATAGAAAGATTAAAACCGGCTTTCAAGGTTCTTCTTACCCAGTCGTTCATCGCTGACCATTTTACCTAAGGCATCTTGCAACAACTGTGAAACAACCTTAAAAGAAAATATGTTACTGTAACACAAATTGTTTAATATTTATTAAATACCAAAACGCAAAAAACTACAAAATCACCAGTATAAGATGATCATTTTCAGATTTTCTGTTGTTTTTTTTTCATTTTGTCTACTTGCCTGGGGTATTGGTTAGTAAAAAAACACACGATAACTTACTGATAGAACAGGACTAAGGTAGGTATTCATAAATGCATCTTCCCAAGCTTGTCTTGACACTTTACTGGTCAAATAAGATTGAATGGCATTGATATTTCCTAACGATGGCAAATTTAGACAAAAATTATCACCCGATCCAAACGTTTTGACAAAAAAGATTTTTTATGATCAATAAACAATTGGATTTGTTAATGGATAGCCGAAAGAATAGGGGTTTGTGTCGAGTCATGTATTACAAAAGCAAATGTAAAAACTACTGAAATATTTTAAAGTGAAGGTTGCTTCTTAGGATTGAAACTGAATTGGATGGACTTTATATTTTTGAATATAATGTTGCCTATTGGTACGTTATAAAAGTATTGTATATTTTCCTTCACGATTTTAGTTGTGACCAACCAAAGTACTGATATTTCTCTTACTTCGCAATGAACGTTTTGTTTATTACAATTCAGTACACAACGTGGTCGTTGGTCACATAACTTCTAAAATCATGCATGAGTAACGTGGTGAAAATATTTCTTTTAATGATCTCCAAAAACAGTAGAAAAGAAAGAAACTAAATTTTAGATAATGTAATAGAAAATCAAAATACGGTAAATCGTCAGATGACTGTCTTGGGAAATTTTAATATAAACTTCAAAAATTGTAAATAAAGTTGATTGATGGTATGCTGCTACAAAACAAAATCAGCAAACGCGTTTAAAGTGGTATGTTTGACAGGTTTATCTGTTAAATTTTACCAGCCAGTGTAAACTGTTTTTTAATTTGTGACACAACTTTTAATTTTTCACCAAAAATTTAGGCCCATTTATAATAACAAAAAAAAAGAAACAAACCATGATTATTTTTTACGATTTGTACAAAAATAAGATGGATGATCATAGCAGCTTGTTCAATATTTGTACCAACAAATCTTGCAATGCAACGTAGATCATTTTCTATATGATCTTTTATGAATTGAACAACGTTATTAACAGGTGGTTTGATAATAGCTGAAATATTCTAAAAAATTATAATCATAGAAAAATTATAGCATTGGAAAACTTCAGCATTAATCTTAAGCTACAATAATGAAAAGTTTGGCTAAAAAAAGCTTACACTAAAAATGTGTAAGAAACAGCTGGAACACTAATTCATGTTCTAATGATTCTCATGTTCTAATGATGGCTTTGGAATAGAAGCCATTGAATCTAGTTGCTTTCGACAGAATATGTTAAATCTTGAGCTGGGTTAGAAATTAAAATGTATATAAAATATGTCGTAAATCCACACTTATTCAGTTTGCTTAGACATGAATTGAAATAAAATCAATTGAAGTTGGCATCAACTTTAACACACAGTAATAACGAATGAATTTGTGAAGGAATGAAATTCATTTAAATGCATACCACTATTTTACACTTACCTGAATTTGATCGGGAGTTGTTCCTAACAACATAGCCACATGTGTCAAACAACGTAAAACACAACACGATAATGGGTTCAAATTTCTTTGTGCACTTGGAGGTTGATCCTGTGCACGTCCTAGAATATGACCGGTACTACTTCGATCTGCACTAAAGGAGATACGGAAACTACGTAAAAATACGAGCAAACAACGACAAAAGAACATCATTATTTTAAAACTATCATTAGTAAAATAATACGATTAAAGCTAGATTTTAAACCCGATTGTACCAATCAAAGGCAGAAAAAAGGTAAAAAAGGACAACCAACACATGTCAAGGTTTTTATGTTAGTTCTAAGATTCTTACGAAATACAAAACAAATTTATGCAAGCATGCAAAGACTAACCTCGATGCCTGTCTATTATCAGCTGCTAGCCTATGATTTAACCCTCCTATAGGAACACCACAAGTTGGGCAATTATATGCTTGGTTTGGAAGTCCACACTACATTGATTGAAAAAAATAACAGTGTTTAAAATGTACAAACACAAAATGTGTTACAGTTTTCAATTTTTGCCTTTGCATAAATATTTTACATAAAAGGTAAAACCAGGAGCACATTCAAAAAAAATAATTGCGCACAAAAACATACTTATGTTAAAAGAAACTTACATCAGTGATGACATAACGATGTCCGTTAATGCATTCTGGAGGGGTAAAAAAAATTACAAAAGTGTACATAATACCACCATAGGTTAAGTATTAGAGCATCTTATGCAGAGTCAATCTCTATAACTTACCATACCACGAGCCTGGGCCGACGCCCATGACCTCGGGACCATCATCTTGAGGCATGGTGGGAATAAACGCACTCTTAGAAAGGAATTCCATAAATAAAAAACTGTCATCTGTCTTACTAATTATTTCACGTCGTTTCTGACAATAATCAACACTAAATTGTACATCTATGTTAAATAAAGTGCTGTTAGTGACGGAAATTACTGCCACTAAGGTTGTTAAACAACACCAACATTCCTTCGCAAAACTCAATTGGACAATCTACTCTATACAGTCATGAAAAGATACTCCCGAATTAAATTAAAATAGAACTCATTAATAATTTAAGTTGGTCACTGTTATGTTTATATTTACGATTATATAAATGAATATTGTAAACACATACCCTCATTGATCCTGGATTGAATGCAAGATTTGAGAAGGGAGCCAAAAGTTGATTATTTGGAAAGCAACTCATAACAACAAGGAAATGAATCAAGATTTCATTTAAACGTCTATCATTTAAGGTTTGGTCACTGTACAGCTGAAGTAATTGCTGATGAGGACTGTTGTCAAAATTCACCAAGAGATTCTTCGCAAGAGGTAGCTTAAAGAGATTTAAATTGAAATGGCTTGAGTGTTAAGCATTAATTGTGTTCAAAAATCAGCTTATATTCCAAAAAAAATTACAACATTTCCAAAATTAATTTTGCACTTCCCAAAACAATGCATGATCCATAATACTTAAATTATACTCAGAAAGTAAAAAAGAACTGCTCAAGATTTATCTTTTAATATTTGATAGTAATGAATAGTGCACGTGCAACAACTGCCAACCTGTAACTAAAGCACAACAAGCAATGACGAATCCACTAGTTACTACACTTTTATTTTTTGCATAGTGTAAGTGATATCTAATGTTTTGGCATTTTGTTCCACTGCTACCCTATGAAATTAAAGTTTTTTGCAGAGTAATTTTTTTAACTGCCTGTATATAAGATTCCAAAGCATTGTTTCTGCACACAAAATACCTGAGTTGCTAAAACCTGACATCCAGTAAGACATTCATCGAGTTGTTCCACAATCTAAAATTAAAACTATATTAACCATTCATACGAACATAATAACAAAAAAAGTATTTTTTTATTGTATAAATAATGTTTCCTGACCAACACTCTTTACAGAATACATTTACCTATGACAATGTATTTTCCATAATATTCAAAAAATATGTCCATATATTTTTCCGTAAAGATTATACAAAATCTTTTACGAAATTTTCAATTGCTAGATTTATGGACAGAAAACAAGTTTCTCGATCTAAAAAATCGATTCGATTCGTAAACATAAAGTAAGTAAGAGCAAGAAGTAAAAAATCATCTTCCCAATTACAGAGAAGGTCAGGGGGGGAGAAAATCCTGCAACATAGTCTTTGATAAAGATCAATAAATATACCTTTGAAGGAATCCGATCTTCTACGTTTTCAGTGGAAAAGTTGGTCATTATTTCGCAATAAACTGCAAGTAGAATATAACATGACTGTGCACGATCATCACAGGTCATGTTCTAAAAAAATAAAATATAACAAGTTTGTAACGTTACTATGGCTGATTTGACTAACTGCATTTCTCTCACAGAAGAAAAATCTTAGAGATCTTCAATTCAGCAGATGATTGTAACTCCAAACAAGTATAGGGCATAAATATTTTCACAGCAGTCATTCGATATTTTACAAAATAAGCCTGATGCTCTAAGACATTTTGAAATAGTTTGTTGTTTTAAATGTTATGTTGAAAATGTTGATAGCTAGGCAAATCAAAACCTGCACATAATACTAATCACAAATAGAGTAAACGTAAACATCAAATTCATTGAAGGAGTGTAGGTTTGCTCAACTATATAAATATCATATCAAAAGAAACATGATTTCAGCCTCAATTTTATATTATGCTGTATAAATATACATTGGCCATGTGAAAACAATCTTGTTGTTATAAGGAAAATAAATTATCTTACCCTCAAGATCAACTGTGTGTCTTCATAATTTGATGTTATTATTGCTTTGCCAATAGCTTCTCGTACTGTACGATAATTGTCGTGATGGACCATGAAACTGTCTGGTCTTTTGTCACGCTCCTATAGATATGGACATGCAAAAGACAGAAAAGTCAAAGTTTTTTCACATAGTGAATATACAACAACAATCATTCTTTACTTTTTTAAACTGCTTCGAAACGTATCAGAAAGCATGCAACTTCAACATTGTAATGGTGGCCTTGTACATAAGCGTGCTATATCTAAGCATATCATATGATAAATTGCTAATTTGAATTTGAAGATCAAATATTTGACATCGTTAATAATACAACTTATTTCAAGAATAAAACAAACCACACAAGTACGTATAAAATAGCTAATAAGTGAACAAGTGGTTACCTCAGATTGTGGAGGCAAAATCCATTTCAATTCTTTGATCTTACATCTTTCTTTAACTCCATCGAAACCATTTAGATCATTATGGACCAACTGTTTTAGTAGGAATAACTGAAGAGCATATTCATTGTCACATAAATGTTTAGCTGCTTGGATGCATTTTCTAAGTTCCGCATTGCTCTTTAAGTTTTCGGAAGATCGTCATTGAAATATGCAGGAAGTTCACTAAACGCAGCCCGAATTGCAGCAACATCTTTAAGGCTGTAAATGTTCAGGGTTTTGTAGGTACAAAAATTCCTCAGTGTTCTATCAAGGATTCTGCACAACATGTTGATTTCAACACTGCCTTCAGTTTGTTTTGCTTTTAATAATTTCCCTATTTCAACATCCTAAGAGAAAATAAAACCAAAAGCTATAATTATGCAATTTTTTAAAAATTCACCTCGAATTTTTACATTATCCTACAAACTAAACACACTTTACTACAAAACAACAGATTTATAAGTGAATTATGTCTTTAACAACAAAGAAATAAAAGCACCCAAAATTTTGAAAAATGATTTTATAAAAACGTAATTTACCTCGATACAATGAACAAACAACACGCAAACGTTCATCAAATGTTCCTTGTTGGTAGATAAACCTTGAGCACGACAGAGATATTCTTCTAAATGCGTACAAACTTCTTTTTCCCTTAAAAATGCATTCTTATAATACAATACAATACAATACAATAATTCTTTGATAGCAACAACGCAAATTGATCTGTTCTGCTAGAATATTGACCGTTTCTTCGCGAAACACCTAAACTCTCCGCTCCTTTGTAAGTTATCGTAACTGGCCAATCAAAAAAAGTGCTTTGCCAAAAAATTATTGAATAAAAATTCAAAAACACTCTCATTATAATAAAGATGACTTGTGATGAAGCAAGAGCTTACAATGTACAAGTAAATAGAAAGGTTATCACTGAAACGGATTTCCAGAAGACATTGCCATTACTCGGCAAAATCGCGCTCGAACTTTAGCATAAATAACACTAATCACTAATTTTCTTTGCAGAAACACAAACAAAAATGACGTTTCTCATTTAATGTAATCAAAATTTTAGCAACTAAAACGTAGTGGAATTATTTGATTTTCTCAGCATTAACATACCTTCCTTTGATTGCAAGAAGTTGTTGTAAAATGTATGATCTTATAACTGGAGTTACATCAATGCTGTGACCATCGAAAGGAGAAAAATCTTCTGTGAATTTTTCATCGTTTATCACATAAGCAATGAATTTTTTTACAAGTTCATCTTGCGGTAAATCATCACCAAAGCAATAAACAGAGACAACATTCATGAAAAAGGATTTGCAACGATTACGAAAACTTCTCCACAACTCCAACGAAAGCCTAAATAAATACAGTACTTGTAAATGGAAAATTTTACTTTTTAAATTACATGTTTATCAAATCTAGCTGTTTAAGAAAGTCTACTATCAATCTAAAAGTTCTTTTAAATAAAACTATAAATTAAAAAGCAATATTTTCATTTCATAAGCACATATATAAAAGCAAAAACGACTCATTCAAGTGGAGAATGAACGTTAATTTTCTGGACAAGACGCCATAATTTATGACCAAACGTTTATACCATACATTAAATATACACATGTCTACTTTGATTGTAAAGCTTTGAATACAAAACAGTTACCTTATTGTTTCATTAATTTGCAATTGAAAATCATTGCCAACATCGTGTCTACATGCAGGACATACGTCATGATCGTTAAGCCAATTGGTTATGCAAGATAAACAAAACACGTGACGACATGGTAGCTGTACAGGATCTTGAAGTGATCTCTTGCAAATGGCGCATTCGTCATCAAATCTAACATTATAATAATTCACTAAGTATAACATAAATGAACATACAACTAAGGTTCCATGTTAAGGAAATCTTTAATGCGCAGATAAATTGTAACAAAATGTGTTGCTATGATACAAAATTTATTATTGAATGCATTGTATTTTAACACAAACACTTAAAACAGTAAAAGTATATTGCTGGGTTTGTTTTTCAAAATTAATACCACAATGTAGGAGATCAACATGCATTTTATGAAAATTATGATCATTACCACAAATGTTATTAACCGTGACTCTTTATCGGTATACTTACTTGACAATTCGTTTATGCAAATCTTCACTACAGTCTTTCAAAAATCTTTCAATAACAACTATAGTACGTAGTGAGGTTAAATCGGGACTTTCACCTAATGCCTAGAAAAGAAAATAGGAGCTAAAGGAAATCCATTCAAGTCTGCTGTTGAAAATCAGTGGCTTTGCTTTTTCAAATTCGTAACCTTTACAACTTGGTTATTGAACTTAACATGATGCATAAAATACAACAGGACACAAGTTTATTGACAGTCCACGTGTATCAGTAAAGCTGTGTCTTACTCGACCGTACTGCATAGCAAAAAAATTCAAAATGATTTAATACAAAAACGCCTTTTTTAAAAGGCGTTTCCATTCAACAGAAATGAAGTATGGATGTAAGCTAATACGTGAAAACTTTACCTTTAACAATTTCAAAGCATTACGACCATCATCAGTATGATTTAACTCCTCAGGTGGACAAGTGTGTTCAATAAACATACGCACAACATCCAAACGTGTGAACATGATCCTATATATAAAACACGTAAGAACGGAATGTAACTTTTAGTAGGTGTTAAAAATTAATGTCTAAAACATCGAGCTCATAGCGACCTAATGAAGGATATTTTGAACATTTTCTTTATATACCACATTTTAGACAAACAAATATACATGAAAGATTTTTATGTGTGTATAAAAATTCTTTAATAAAACATGATGTATCAGCTTACTTGATTATTGCTATGATATCATGCACTATGTTCGTACTCAGTCTCCTTTTCTCATAGCCATGATATCATAAACACAATTCTTGCATATTTTATCCAAAGATCAATTCCTTACCAACAAACTTTCAAAATCTGCTCAGATTTTTTCTGACAAAAGAGGAACAACATTTTTGAGTTCCCACTCCGTTATTGCGATTTCATAACCTGAATGATTGGACGTAGACATTGAACTTGATTACACACTACGTCTTTCGTTTACGAAGACTCGTAAAATTATTTAAACTAGGCTCCAGTTCTTCTAGACAACACTGAAGTGCTACTGCATCTAGGCACTAAAATGGTGGGAGAAAGTATACCATTGTACAAAGTTTTTTAGTCAAATGCTACTGTTTTGAATACTTGTAATGAAGTGAAGATAAAGTATTAAAATTCGCTGTACATGCTTTGACAAAACAAAAATCGGTGGGTAGAGTATAAAATTACATATCACGTCTATACTTCTATAGCAACAATATTCTACAAATCAACAGGTAATTAACTTTGTGAATTACCAATTCTAAATCTTTAATTGGTAATGGAGACTCCATACGTTTTTCTACCACTTGAGGAAATGCATGAACAAGTTCAGAGAAATTCAGCAAACGTGATTGAATCATGGAATAGGCAAAATGAATAAGAGGGAATGTCCAGGTGAAATTCATCGTTTTCATGAAAACTTTAGTTATTTGCCAAGACGTCATAAAGTACAGCGTCGTATATCAACTGGTAAAATAGAAGTATAACATTTGTTTAAACGTGTATACGTCCATTTCTATAAATGTTGCTTTACAACTATCGGTGACCAAAACGTACGTTGCTCTTAAAAATGTGCTTTGAACGCATTGGCCAGCACATTGAATATTCAAAGTTAACAAACCTTTAGCTCATTTTTAACAATTGGCTTATACATCATATGTAAAAAGTCATTTAAATAACAATTCGCTGCTTCATCCTTGATATCCGAATCTTCAAATGCCAATTTCTTCAATCTTCCCAAAGGAGAAGCATCAAAAACATTTCTTAATGACGTCAATCTGTTTGTAATAACTCCTGAAATGCAACAAAAGCATATGTTGAAGGAAAGAACAATTGTTCTAACCAATTTTAAAATTTGATCGTTAATATATTCTCAGAGACTAACCATACAAACAGAGTACATCAAATTATTATAAATTATTGAAAATAGTGTTTAAATATTGAAAAAAAGGTGAACAATTGAATTGAAAAAGCTTAAAGTATAATATAAACATTCCTTTTAACTCAAACAATGGGTGATGAGTAATTAATTTTCTCTATTTTGAGCTCACAGAAATCGCAAGGCTCGTTGTGTTTACTGAGTGGGAAGCAGTGAAAGTTTACATTCTTCAAATGGTTTGAATCTGGGTTGGTTGTCCATATTAATTTAATTTATATAAACATCTTCCAATTTTTATATTCAAAAATTTACTTATAATCATCTCATGGTTCGGTTCTCTCTACGAAAAAAAAACGATTAAAACAATAAATATTTTTTTAAATATAACAACAACCTGGAAGATCTTTATATGAACTAAATCAATATGAGTTAACATTCCATCTTAGATGTGACAACCATTTTCTGAAAATTTGAGCAAGATGCAAAAGTTAAGATTAAGTGGTAGGTATATTAGGTATACAATGGAAAGTATAACTATTATTTTTAAAAAAGCTTACATTTCATGTGGTTGTGATTAATCACATCTATTGCAAAGCAATTTTGAAACTCTTTGTGATTACTCCGCTTTGCAGTAGCTGCATGTTTGCCAGGAAAACGGGCATTTCAGACCCATAATCACACATGACCACGTATGAGCACCGTTTGTTCGTGCAACATCATGTCTATTTTAGATTCCTTTTACTTTTATATACATTCCAGTCTTCTCAAATGTTAAAATTATTTTACTTTTAAGATTTTAAATTAATTTAAAATTCTCATGTTTATGTAAATTTCTCATACGTGATAACTTGTTCGTGAGGAATTTATGTAAATTTATTGCGCAAACCCTAGTTACGCAAAGTTTTTTCCAATTAAAATTTTATATTTTTGTTAAATTTTCAAAAACTACAGCGGTCATTGAACGAGCAACCTAGAACTAAATAGCCCGGCGCTCGCTTAATCGAAGCAAACTAAACTGCCGTAGAACATAGAGGAAAACACAATAAAATTTCTACATACCCCCCACTTGCAACAAAGAACGTGAAAATGTTTTAAATCCAGGAAATCAAATTTTATTCAAAAGGTATGTCAACTCCACATGCTTAACACAGTAGCTGTTCTTTAGCCTCCGGATACAAAACAAATTTATGAATTCATGGTTTATTGCCTCGATTGTCTTCTTTAACATTTCAAGCCATGATTTACGTGTCCAAGTTTTTTCTTCAAGCAATTTAGGTTTTATTACGATCACAATACGCAAAAAATCGGACAAAATAGTAGACACAATTGACTTAATTTTGCCATAAAGCTTTCCTAAATGCATTTCCAGTAGACATTCCTGACATAATTCCTCTTAAGCCATAGTCTTATGATATCAAAGCATCTTACATCACCTCGAGGAGCTGTTTATACATTCTTGGAACAAAATGGTAATAGTTTAAAACAAACAAAAATGTTACTGCATGTCCCACTAATAATTTCACCACGCCTTGACAAAATGCAAATGTTGGAACCTATTTCATCTGAATCTTCGGCTAGGTAAGCAATCCATAAATTCAACTTCTTTTGTGGCTCAATTGACGTCATTTGATTCGTCAAAGACTCTCGCACAAAGTTAAAATGCAGTTCCTCAGCAAGACTGTGGGACGTATCTTTCTTGTAGAAATTAAACATCCTCAATATTCTGGATAATCAAATTTGATGAAAGAAAATTTTTAATTAAAGGATAGAAACTCATGAGGACGGTTGATAAATTGTTTTCATTTTGTAAAAATCACGGTATCTTTTATTTTAGAAACAATGCCTCATTGATCTGGATTGAGCTTTATATAGATCACCAATTCTTTAAAGAGATCACTTTCGAGAATTAAATTAATAAAATGTATATTAATTGGTCATTAGTATAATAATACGTAAAGATCGTCTAAATTTTTTTGAACTTCCAAGAGCAGCTCACAGCCTGAATTTACTCACTAGCTTGAGTTTGCACAATTTGTTCCAAGATCATAAATGCATGAGAGTACAACAACAACATTTTTCTTGCACCTAGTCAAAACAGTCTTACCTACACTTCACTTATAGTCGAAAGTGATTCAAGGTTTATCATTTAGTGATAGTGTTAGTCTCGAGATCAAGTTTTTATGAGAGGAAACATTTAAATTAAAAAGATACTAACAGATTTTTTAACAAGTAGTTCAATTTGCGGTAACTTTTCATTGCCTCAAGAATTCGTCAGAGTATGTTCACATTCTATTTCCAACTTGAAATCCCACAAAATCTGACGCCACCTGCAATTCAGTGGCAACTGATTTTAAAGATAAATAACGTTTCCATTCAAACGTTTACAAAATACATTTGTTTGATCAACAAGATAACGAATACATTCAATAAGATTTGTATTTTTTCCCCGTCATCAACTGTCCAATAGGAGTCCTTCAATTCCAAGATTTATGAAGAAATCGCTAATCAGATATAAATTTATCGATTTACAATGAGGAAAACATAAAGTAAGTAAGAGCAAGAAGTAAAAAATCATCTTCCCAATTACAGAGAAGGTCAGGGGGGGAGAAAATCCTGCAACATAGTCTTTGATAAAGATCAATAAATATACCTTTGAAGGAATCCGATCTTCTACGTTTTCAGTGGAAAAGTTGGTCATTATTTCGCAATAAACTGCAGTAGAATATAATGACTGTGCACGATCATCACAGGTCATGTTCTAAAAATAAAATATAACAAGTTTGTAACGTTACTATGGCTGGCTGACTGCATTTCTCTCACAGAAAAATCTTAGAGATCTTCAATTCAGCAGATGATTGTAACTCCAAACAAGTATAGGGCATAAATATTTTCACAGCAGTCATTCGATATTTTACAAAATAAGCCTGATGCTCTAAGACATTTTGAAATAGTTTGTTGTTTTAAATGTTATGTTAAAATGATAGTTCATTTATTCTTCATTAAAAATCGCACGAAAATTTTGCATCAAATTATTGAAGAAATAAAAATTATTGTCAATATTTGAAACTATGAACGAGAGCAACTGATCACTGATTTGCCTTTATTTTGAAAAAATGATACATTGGCCATGTGAAAACAATCTTGTTGTTATAAGGAAAATAAATTATCTTACCCTCAAGATCAACTGTGTCTTCATAATTTGATGTTATTATTGCTTTGCCAATAGCTTCTCGTACTGTATGATAATTGTCGTGATGGACCATGAAACTGTCTGGTCTTTGTCACGCTCCTATAGATATGGACATGCAATACAGCAAATTGTCAATTGCAGATTGAACAAACAATCATTCTTTACTTTTTTAAACTGCTTCGAAACGTATCAGAAAGCATGCAACTTCAACATTGTAATGGTGGCCTTGTACATAAGCGTGCTATATCTAAGCATATCATATGATAAATTGCTAATTTGAATTTGAAGATCAAATATTTGACATCGTTAATAATACAACTTATTTCAAGAATAAAACAAACCACACAAGTACGTATAAAATAGCTAATAAGTGAACAAGTGGTTACCTCAGATTGTGGAGGCAAAATCCATTTCAATTCTTTGATCTTACATCTTTCTTTAACTCCATCGAAACCATTTAGATCATTATGGACCAACTGTTTTAGTAGGAATAACTGAAGAGCATATTCATTGTCACATAAATGTTTAGCTGCTTGGATGCATTTTCTAAGTTCCGCATTGCTCTTTAGGTTTTCGGAAAGATCGTCATTGAAATATGCAGGAAGTTCACTAAACGCAGCCCGAATTGCAGCAACATCTTTAAGGCTGTAAATGTTCAGGGTTTTGTAGGTACGAAAATTCCTCAGTGTTCTATCAAGGATTCTGCACAACATGTTGATTTCAACACTGCCTTCAGTTTGTTTTGCTTTTAATAATTTCCCTATTTCAACATCCTAAAAGAAGATAAAACCAATAGCTATAATTATGCACTTTTTTAAAATTCACCTCGAATTTTTACATTATCGTAAAAACTAAACACACTTTACTACAAAACAACAGATTTATAAGTGAATTATGTCTTTAACAACAAAGAAATAAAAGCACCCAAAATTTTGAAAAATGATTTTATAAAAACGTAATTTACCTCGATACAATGAACAAACAACACGCAAACGTTCATCAAATGTTCCTTGTTGGTAGATAAACCTTGAGCACGACAGAGATATTCTTCTAAATGCGTACAAACTTCTTTTTCCCTTAAAAATGCATTCTTATAATACAATACAATACAATACAATAATTCTTTGATAGCAACAACGCAAATTGATCTGTTCTGCTAGAATATTGACCGTTTCTTCGCGAAAAACACCTAAACTCTCCGCTCCTTTGTAAGTTATCGTAACTGGCCAATCAAAAAAAGTGCTTTGCCAAAAAATTATTGAATAAAAATTCAAAAACACTCTCATTATAATAAAGATGACTTGTGATGAAGCAAGAGCTTACAATATACAAGTAAATAGAAAGGTTATCACTGAAACGGATTTCCAGAAGACATTGCCATTACTCGGCAAAATCGCGCTCGAACTTTAGCATAAATAACACTAATCACTAATTTTCTTTGCAGAAACACAAACAAAAATGACGTTTCTCATTTAATGTAATCAAAATTTTAGCAACTAAAACGTAGTGGAATTATTTGATTTTCTCAGCATTAACATACCTTCCTTTGATTGCAAGAAGTTGTTGTAAAATGTATGATCTTATAACTGGAGTTACATCAATGCTGTGACCATCGAAAGGAGAAAAATCTTCTGTGAATTTTTCATCGTTTATCACATAAGCAATGAATTTTTTTACAAGTTCATCTTGCGGTAAATCATCACCAAAGCAATAAACAGAGACAACATTCATGAAAAAGGATTTGCAACGATTACGAAAACTTCTCCACAACTCCAACGAAAGCCTAAATAAATACAGTACTTGTAAATGGAAAATTTTACTTTTTAAATTACATGTTTATCAAATCTAGCTGTTTAAGAAAGTCTACTATCAATCTAAAAGTTCTTTTAAATAAAACTATAAATTAAAAGCAATATTTTCATTTCAGCACATATATAAAAGCAAAACGACTCATTCAAGTGGAGAATGAACGTTAATTTTCTGGATAAGACGCCATAATTTATGACCAAACGTTTATACCATACATTAAATATACACATGTCTACTTTGATTGTAAAGCTTTGAATACAAAACAGTTACCTTATTGTTTCATTAATTTGCAATTGAAAATCATTGCCAACATCGTGTCTACATGCAGGACATACGTCATGATCGTTAAGCCAATTGGTTATGCAAGATAAACAAAACACGTGACGACATGGTAGCTGTACAGGATCTTGAAGTGATCTCTTGCAAATGGCGCATTCGTCATCAAATCTAACATTATAATAATTCACTAAGTATAACATAAATGAACATACAACTAAGGTTCCATGTTAAAAATCTTTAATGCGCAGATAAATTGTAACAAAATGTGTTGCTATGATACAAAATTTATTATTGAATGCATTGTATTTTAACACAAACACTTAAAACAGTAAAAGTATATTGCTGGGTTTGTTTTTCAAAATTAATACCACAATGTAGGAGATCAACATGCATTTTATGAAAATGATCATTACCACAAATTTATTAACCGTGACTCTTTATCGGTATACTTACTTGACAATTCGTTTATGCAAATCTTCACTACAGTCTTTCAAAAATCTTTCAATAACAACTATAGTACGTAGTGAGGTTAAATCGGGACTTTCACCTAATGCCTAGAAAAGAAAATAGGAGCTAAAGGAAATCCATTCAAGTCTGCTGTTGAAAATCAGTGGCTTTGCTTTTTCAAATTCGTAACCTTTACAACTTGGTTATTGAACTTAACATGATGCATAAAATACAACAGGACACAAGTTTATTGACAGTCCACGTGTATCAGTAAAGCTGTGTCTTACTCGACCGTACTGCATAGCAAAAAAATTCAAAATGATTTAATACAAAAACGCCTTTTTTAAAAGGCGTTTCCATTCAACAGAAATGAAGTATGGATGTAAGCTAATACGTGAAAACTTTACCTTTAACAATTTCAAAGCATTACGACCATCATCAGTATGATTTAACTCCTCAGGTGGACAAGTGTGTTCAATAAACATACGCACAACATCCAAACGTGTGAACATGATCCTATATATAAAACACGTAAGAACGGAATGTAACTTTTAGTAGGTGTTAAAAATTAATGTCTAAAACATCGAGCTCATAGCGACCTAATGAAGGATATTTTGAACATTTTTCTTTGTACTCTACATTTTTAACAAACAAATATACATGAAAGATTTTTATGTGTATGTAATTCTTTAATAAAACATGATGTATCAGCTTACTTGATTATTGCTATGATATCATGCACTATGTTCGTACTCAGTCTCCTTTTCTCATAGCCATGATATCATAAACACAATTCTTTGCATATTTTATCCAAAGATCAATTCACACTTACCAACAAACTTTCAAAATCTGCTCAGATTTTTCTGACAAAAGAGGAACAACATTTTTTGAGTTCCCACTGTCCGTTATTGGCGATTTCATAACCTGAATGATTGGACGTAGACATTGAACTTGATTACACCACGTCTTTCGTTTACGAAGACTCGTAAAATTATTTAAACTAGGCTCCAGTTCTTCTAGACAACACTGAAGTGCTACTGCATCTAGGCACTAAAATGGTGGGAGAAAGTATACCATTGTACAAAGTTTTTTAGTCAAATGCTACTGTTTTGAATACTTGTTGAAGTGAAGATAAAGTATTAAAATTCGCTGTACATGCTTTGACAAAACAATCGGTGGGTAGAGTATAAAATTACATATCACGTCTATACTTCTATAGCAACAATATTCTACAAATCAACAGGTAATTAACTTTGTGAATTACCAATTCTAAATCTTTAATTGGTAATGGAGACTCCATACGTTTTTCTACCACTTGAGGAAATGCATGAACAAGTTCAGAGAAATTCAGCAAACGTGATTGAATCATGGAATAGGCAAAATGAATAAGAGGAATGTCCAGGTGAAATTCATCGTTTTCATGAAAACTTTGGTGTATTTGCCAAGACGTCGCAAGTACAGCGTCGTATATCAACTGGTAAAATAGAAATATAACATTTGTTTAAACGTGTATACGTCCATTTCTATAAATGTTGCTTTACAACTATCGGTGACCAAAACGTACGTTGCTCTTAAAAATGTGCTTTGAACGCATTGGCCAGCACATTGAATATTCAAAGTTAACAAACCTTTAGCTCATTTTTAACAATTGGCTTATACATCATATGTAAAAAGTCATTTAAATAACAATTCGCTGCTTCATCCTTGATATCCGAATCTTCAAATGCCAATTTCTTCAATCTTCCCAAAGGAGAAGCATCAAAAACATTTCTTAATGACGTCAATCTGTTTGTAATAACTCCTGAAATGCAACAAAAGCATATGTTGAAGGAAGAACAATTGTTCTAACCAATTTTAAAATTTGATCGTTAATATATTCTCAGAGACTAACCATACAAACAGAGTACATCAAATTATTATAAATTATTGAAAATAGTGTTTAAATATTGAAAAAAAGGTGAACAATTGAATTGAAAAAGCTTAAAGTATAATATAAACATTCCTTTTAACTCAAACAATGGGTGATGAGTAATTAATTTTCTCTATTTTGAGCTCACAGAAATCGCAAGGCTCGTTGTGTTTACTGAGTGGGAAGCAGTGAAAGTTTACATTCTTCAAATGGTTTGAATCTGGGTTGGTTGTCCATATTAATTTAATTTATATAAACATCTTCCAATTTTTATATTCAAAAATTTACTTATAATCATCTCATGGTTCGGTTCTCTCTACGAAAAAAAAACGATTAAAACAATAAATATTTTTTTAAATATAACAACAACCTGGAAGATCTTTATATGAACTAAATCAATATGAGTTAACATTCCATCTTAGATGTGACAACCATTTTCTGAAAATTTGAGCAAGATGCAAAAGTTAAGATTAAGTGGTAGGTATATTAGGTATACAATGGAAAGTATAACTATTATTTTTAAAAAAGCTTACATTTCATGTGGTTGTGATTAATCACATCTATTGCAAAGCAATTTTGAAACTCTTTGTGATTACTCCGCTTTGCAGTAGCTGCATGTTTGCCAGGAAAACGGGCATTTCAGACCCATAATCACACATGACCACGTATGAGCACCGTTTGTTCGTGCAACATCATGTCTATTTTAGATTCCTTTTACTTTTATATACATTCCAGTCTTCTCAAATGTTAAAATTATTTTACTTTTAAGATTTTAAATTAATTTAAAATTCTCATGTTTATGTAAATTTCTCATACGTGATAACTTGTTCGTAGGAATTTATGTAAATTTATTGCGCAAACCCTAGTTGCAAAGTTTTTCCAATTAAAATTTTATATTTTGTTAAATTTTCAAAACTACAGCGGTCACTGAACGAGCAACCTAGAACTAAATAGCCCGCGCTCGCTTAATCGAAGCAAACCTAAACTGCCGTAGAACATAGAGGAAAACACAATAAAATTTCTACATACCCTTGCAACAAAGAACGTGAACAATGTCTTTAATTATCCAGGAGAATGGAAATTTTCCTTCAAAGGATGTCCAACTCCACTGCTCAACACAGTAGCTCGTTCTCGTAGCCTGGATACAGGTGAAATGAATGATTCATAGGTTATTGCCGTAAGGTTGTCTTCCTTTAACATTTCAAGCCATAACTTTCGTGTCCAAGTGTTTTCTTCAAAGCAAGTTGAGGTTTTTATTACGATCACAATACGCAATAACTTCGGACAAAATAGGAGACACAATTGACGATAATTTTTGCCATAAAGCTTTCCTAAATGTGCCAGTTTCCTGTAGATGTCCCTGACAGCTTCCTCTTGAAGCCAAAGTCTTTGATCATCAAAGCATCTTTCATCACGCTCGCGGAGCAGTTTATACATACGAACAACAAGAATGGTAGATAGTTCTAAAACAAACAAAAAATGTATATGCGCATGTCCCACAATAAATTTCAGCCACGAAAAGACAAAATGCAAAATTGTTGGAAACCTGTTTCATCTCCATCTTCGGCAGGTAAGCAATCCAGTAATATCTCAATTCGTTTTGTGGCTCTCAAGACGTCATTTGATTCGTCAAAGACTCTCGCAGCAGCAGTTTGCATGCAGTTCCTCAGCAAGACTGTGGGACGTATCTTTTCTTCGTAGAAATTCTCCTCAATATTCTATATAATCAAATAATGATAAAGAAAATTTTTAATCAAAGCGATAGAAAACTGCTGAGGACGGTTGATAAATTTGTTTATTTTGTAAAAAAATCACGGTATCTTTTATTTTTAGAAAAATGCCTCATTTTTATCTATATTGAGCTTTATATAGATCAACCAATCTTTAAATAGATCACTTTCGATGAATTAAATGTAATAAAATGTAGTAAAAATTGGCCATTAGTATAATATATACGTAAAGATCGTCTATTTTTTGTTGAAGGCTACCAATTAGCCAGCTCACAGCCTGAATTTCCTCACTAGCTACCGAGTTTGCACACTTTGTTCCAAGATCTATAAATGCATGAGAGTATAAAACAACATTTTTCTTGAACCTAGTCAGGTTAGTCTTACCTGCACATCACTGTCTGTCGGTGATTCAAGGTCATCATTTAGTGATAGTCGTATGTCTCCGAGATCAAGATTTTTATTTGAGGAAACATTTAAATTAAAAAGATCACTAACAGATCGATTAACAAGTAGTTCAATTTGCGGTAACTTTTCATTTGCCTCAAGAAGTTCGTCAATATGGACACATTTCCATTTTCCACCTTGAAATCCCACAAAATGCTGACAGCCTGCGCAATTCTTGGCAACTGGATGATAAAGATAATATGAACGGGTTTCGGGTCAAACGTTTCCAAAGATGTACGACGTGTTTGATCAACAAGATAACGACTGCATGCAATAAGATTTGAATTTTTCTCCCCGTCATCACACTGCACCAATAGAGTCCTTCAGCACCTCAAGTTTGATGAAGAAATCGCTAATCAATATAAATTTATGAGTTTACAATGAGGAAAAACTTTAGTAAAACCAAAATAATGGCTTACTCCAAAGTTTTGACAAATTGTTGCTCCGTATGAAATTCTTGAAGACTTATACATCGTGATTGCCAGCCTAGGAAACCAGCTTCGCCTGCTATAGCACGAGCATTTGCTTCCGATAAAAGTCGCGAGTGGGTGGTTATCTGTAACATAATTCAACAGTAAAATCACTGCATAGAAAGAATCAGCAGGGCTACGTCGCTATGAAACTGGCTGCTGCATATTTAATTAGATTATTGGTTGCTGCTAGTTACCTCAGCGCTTCTTATTGGTCGGAAAATTTAATGGCTGCCGCTAAGCTATTGACATGCGTATTACGATGGCGTTACACAAAAATTTCAATAGAGTGAAACTACTGTTTGGTTTTATATCTATAATAAATGAGTTCATTATTCTTCATTAAAATCGCGAAAAATTTTGCATGCTATTTATTTTGAAGAAATAAAAAATATATGTCATATATTTGAAACCTGAACGAGAGAGCCACTGTCTGCTGTGCTGCCTTTTGTTTGAAAACAATGAACTAAATATTCCTTCAAACTTCCGTGGTGTTGATTTTGGTAATATTCCTACGAATTTCGATGGCTTTGTAACTTTTTGTGATACTGTGGAGTCTAGGCAATTGCATCAGGAGATGCACATTGTAAAAGGGTTTTCTTTGAATCTTCAAGTATCAGCCAAACAGCAAGAATTTTATAGCTTTAATGGTCTGTGATATTC
>NW_025813493.1:4591928-4612248 GCF_021976095.1 Xenia sp. Carnegie-2017 | reverse complement strand
ATGTACATTACACTGGATAACGCACCATGTATGAAATACATTTAATTCTATAATAACTGGAACGGCTATCTCAAGCGTGGCTTTAATTAGCGGCTGACGCCAATAAAATGGAGGATTTGTTCTATTACCGCTGAGATTTACCGAAATTGACTGCTTTTCTAAAAATCTCACAATTTCTCTCTCCCCCTTGAGAAAGAGTGAGGAAAAAGTATATGTTTTTAGCATGTTTGGCAAGCAATTTTATGATGAAAATCACTGTAAAAACATAAATTTCCTAAAAGCGAGTCTACTGTGGTCGCCAGTTGTCGGCTTCTATGACGGATGCTTTTTTTAACAAACGAGCTATTTGTTGGCCACATATGAATGCAGACGTGCGCGTCGTAATGATTTGCTCGATCAAAGTTTGTAGTCTACACGAAACAAAATATATGTGTATTTAATACTTTCCTTCTTTTTCTCTTTTTTATGTGTTTCCTATTAGCCATGTGAGTTTAGAATTTGATTGACTAATAAAGCTTTCACCTCAATAATAAATTTTTTACCCATATTTAATACCAGTTGCTATGGGATTTTTCCCTCTAAGTATGCAACATCAGGTGTTGTTTATACAAGAATGATGAAGCGCATGTACACATGTAAAAATAAGGCAATAAAACCAAATGAATTAAACACATTTTGTGTTCTTTAATGCTAGAAGCTTAACAGATTTTCAGAAATTATAGAGTTATTAAACTGCACTACTTGTATTTCATTCATATTATGAAATGAATTAAGAAGCAAAAAATCGAAGAAAAACTTGGAAAAAACAAAAAATTTCCCTGCTTTAATAAAGGGGAAGATAAAGCAAATGGCAAATGTCCATTCTCTACTTTATCAGGTAAATGAGCTCAAAATATTTTTTCAGCAAAAACTGAAATTAACAAGAAATATATAGCACTGAATTTTTCATCACTGAATCTTTAATACTTCAATATGGCATGCATTACATATAAGTAATATTCAAACAAAATTCTACTAAAATAATTTAATAAAGAGATTTGACCTTATTTTCCAATTTAGTTGTACAAAAATTGTACAGTTGCAGTAAGTCATCATCAATCTCAGTATAAATATTGACACAAGCACAACCTTTACGACTTTTTTACATAACATTTCATCAAGCATCAAGACACACAAAACCTTGTCATCATTATTTGGTACTTGACCTTTACTTTCAAAGCGGTCAAAGCATCTTTACTAAATCCTTTGTCTCCATCCATAAAATTAGTCCAAGTTGAAGTAACTGTTGGACAGGGAAGTCTGTAAATTAGTTACCTTTGTTTGTATTCAGCCTTATAATTTTGCACTTAGACTCTGCCAGGTCAATAGCATCTTCCAATTGTCTTCATAGTGCTCTATGAAATAGTGTTGGTACTGGTACTGCAACATATTCCAGAAACATTTTGCTATCCGATCATCTCTTCATGTTGTCACCAAATTGATCAGAACAACCTCTGGTCTACATTATGTGTACTCTTTGGGGGTGTTCGTTTCTTCATAGTATCTGCCCACTGAGTAAAAAAGAGCAGAATCTTTTTCGCGTTAGGGAAACTATTTTGCAAACAGATTTACGGTTTCACACATTAACAAATAAGTGGAAAAGTATGTTGATAGTTAAAAACATAAATAGAAAAACATCAGTCGGATTTTATCGCTCAGGCTTCAAGTTCAGTTGCTTTTCAATTACAAACAAAACAAATATCTCACCAGTGAAAGCGACTTTGTGGACATTACGATTTTCAACAATTGAATGATTGAAGTGTTTGCATTTTAAAAGAAATGCCAAAGAAAGATATCGTGTTTGTTTTTGAAAAAGGCTGTATAATTAGCTATAGACATCAGGAGGGAGATCAATAATATAATTTTCTGCAAAGCGATCATTTCAGCGGAAATAGGTCCATTGGCCGCCATTTTTTTGGCGTCAGGTCCCAGTCCACTTAGCCGCTCCAGTTATTATAGAACTCAATGATAAAATATAGTAAGATAATTAAAGTCGGAAGCTGGCTCATCCACTGATATGTATATTAGACTTGATAACGCAAGTTACGCAACTCTTGCGAAAATTGAAGCCGGAATATCGATCATTTGCTACTAGCTTCATGGGGGGTATCGGTCACACTTTACTACACTTTTGTATTACAAAATCACAGTTTTCGCGTTTTTATTCCTTTTACAAACTTCTGATTAAGGCAAAATTTATATGACATGTAGAGGAAAACCGGTAGAGAGTTTTAACCCTGAAGCTCTGTTTTTTTTGGCTTTGTAACGACTGAAAAATAAGATGGAAAGTTGTATTGAAATTTGAAAGTTAAAGGAGACGAGGACAATTTCAGCCGTGGGAGGCATTTTTAGAAGATGAATACTTAATTACAAATTTACAACAAAGTAAGAACAAAGGTTTTCATATCGTCAACATATTCATCGATATTGAAGTTGTTCACATACGTACTGGTTGAAAACCTATCTTCGCTTTATGACAACAGAGGTACTTTAATTCGCATATTTTGATGATGTACATCTCGCAGAGTTTGATGATATCGTTTTCAACGCACTATTGTTCTTCAAAATGTCTTTCTGATTCTTTTTCTATGTCGATTTGTTTTGCTTCTTCACTGATATAATAAAGACGTAAGTTGAAATTATGATATTAGCGATGTGAATAACAAAGTGTTGTTAAATCAGTAAATTTTTTAGCAATCTTCCATAAACGTCATTGCAGATGAAATTTTGGTAGCAGTAGTAGGATTCTGTAATTTTTCTACGTTTTTTAAGAAGCAGCAGCATCATATAATATCCAGTTTGTTTCAAAACAATGCAGTTGGACCTTGTACCATCTCAATTTTCTGCCATTATAAAGCCAAGAAGACAAACTTGTTAGGATTAAATATCTTTGCCGGTTGTTCTGTCTCTTTCACAAAAATTTTGCTTGAATCAAAAGTTTTTAGAACGAATAAAAACGCAAAAACTGTGATTTTGTAATACAAAAGTATAGTAAAGTGGAACCGATACCCCCCACGAAGGTCATAATCAGATCAGACAACTTCGGATTCAATTATCTTACTATATTTTATACATGGGTGCGTTATCCAGTGTAATATACATATCAGTGTCTTCATCACACCCAGTGATCACACCCATTCCGGGTCCGATCTGCGATTACTATTTCTCATTATAAATCAAAGAAAATTGTAGCTTCCACTTTGGATTGCAGAGTTTAGTCAATATTGCTCACATGCTTTAAATGCCGAGGACGGTTCTGGGAAAATCAAAATTTCCTTGTATTCATATCTTTCGGCAGTTGAACTGAGTGAACATACATTTTGCAACATGATTAAGATGTTCTGATTCAATCTTTATGGAAGATAAAAATAAAACGAAGGAAACTCCTTCAGAAAGCGAAAAAGCGGATGACAACGCCGCCGATTTAAGCGACGAACGCACTTCTATTGCAAATGCATCGCTGAACGCTGAATCTAACTCAAGCAGCAGTAGCAGCAGTAGCAGTAGCAGTAGCAGAAGTAGCAGCGAAGAAATTGTTTATCCGGGAGAGGGTAAGAGTTCGATTACGACTTTGTCACAATTATGCATATTAGGGTTTGATAGAACAAATTATCGTTGTTCTAATTGTTCGATCGAGCATTTTCGTTTTTGGAATTTGCACTTTCGGTTTCACTTTACTTATTGAAGTGCTATTTGCGTTAAAGATAATTTCATGGATGGAGTCTATGATAGGTTTTGAGATTCCGTGCTATTTTAGTGTAGATTCGGTTTTTGCTCGTGATTTTATGAATTTATATAAAATAGACCTTGCTTTCGTAAAAGAAACATCACTATCATCTTGTCTGTTCAAAACCGGAAGTATGATTTTGCTAAAATGTACAGTTTATATTAGACAGATTCCAAATGTACAGCTCCATATCAATTCAATTCCAAAATTTAGCCAACATTTTAATGCACATTGACTTTTGCTCGATAATATGACATGTTTCACATCTGTGAAAAATTAATTGATTTACACAGATATGTGACACAATATGCTGTAAAGAGCTCTATAGGTCTATAGATGGCTTGATTGGATTGTTTACGTGCATCATTTTGCCTCCTTGGTAGTCATTAGCTGCATGTTAATTCAAACTTCTTTAAAACTTACTATTTCTTTCATGAGTTTTTCATATTTTCTCACATTTTTAACTTTCGTAATGTATTGCGTATTCATTCAGAATATGTGTTTATTTTACAAAGTTGGGAAAAGCAGTGCTGTAGAACTAATTTTATCAGATGGGAGCTCTCTTGACGAAGCTGAAGCCATGAAATTATGAAAAAATACCCATTTCAAATGTAGAAGGGGTCTCTTCCCCCAAGCACCCTCCCACTTCTACAGCACTGGGGAAAAGATAATATTAAGTGCAATGATGCCGCATTTGAAGTTATAGGTTACTCTGAAATAACACGTGCAATATAAACAGAAGGAATAATCTAGGTTTTAAATAACAATAAATCCCACTGATATATTTTAAGGCTGGCAAGTTTATGGAAAATTAGTAAGTTTTTAATTCCTCAAGTGCATGATGCCTGCCGAATCATAAAAATATTAAATTATTTCAATCAAGCTGTCAGGGGTGAAAGTAGAATGTTAATTTGGATGGGTGGGTGAATATTCATTTATTCAGCTGTGCTTGACTGATTTTGCTGGTGATTTTAATTTCAAAAGAAATAAGTAGGACAGAGCTGAATATATGAATGTTCAACCCCCCTAATTTGCATTCCAGTTTTGCCCCCGCAAGCTGTATATGGTGTAACTCACTTATGAAGTTATAACAAGTTATAACAATGAATTTAATGTTTATTTTAAATTGTGTCTTAAGTCAAAAATGCATGGATACTCAAAGATTTAGTTGATGGTGACTGCTTTGGTTTTTTGTGTGTTACATTCAAATGAGCCTAACCATTGGTAGCACCAACTCCGCTGATGAGTCAACCATTTGTTGCTACAATTATGGGTTTGAATCTGTTTTGAAAAGGAGGGGTGGGGGTAGACTTGCTATTTCAGGGTGTAGTAGTAGTCTTCCTTATGTGAAGTTGTTGATTTTCAAATAAGTGGAGAACTTGCTCCCCCCCACCCCCCGGATGTATGTAATCCTGGCTACAGAGTCATGCAGCTTTTTAACTTCCCGCATGTCTTACATGTGATTACTCCTTGGTCATGCACATGATATTTGTAACCCCATAGGGTAAAAATGGGAAAGTTCATTTTCAAGTTCAAACGAAATTTTGAAAATCGTCGACAGTGTTAGGGAAATGGGAAAACAAATACTTCATGAGTTCTGAGCAATGTGCATTTGAACAATATTTATAGCACGAAAGCCATTTTCTCTGCATTCAATTGATCGTACGGCTTTCAACAGCGTAAATGATTTACGTTAAACACATTTAGCTACCTCGGAAAATCAAAAACGTCCAAATCCTAATTATATCTAGATGCAACGGGCCACTTGAAAGCCCCGGCCTGTAGGCTTAAGGCCACTCTGCCTACTGGATAATCTTGCTACTTTTGCTAATGTTTATGTCCCCTGGGGAACAATAAGGACTATGTTAGATTATATTTGACCAATCACAAGGTATGTGGCGTCTTTTATGTAAATAGCCGTCTTTCATGAGTTTCGTCTTATTGCTGTCGTATTCGTACGTGATTTGCGCAACTTTCTTTATAAATTTTTTCACTATCATCTGCATCGCCTTGCACATAGCTAATGCTGCTGTATAAAGCTATCCCTACTCAAGGCATACTGAGACGTCTCGACTCTTGACGGCTTATCCGTAAAAATTTTGAATACTTCTTCCTTATCGTGTCATAGTTTGAGGTATAGCTATACACCTATTGCATTGTGTAAAAGAAACTGAGTAACGTTTTATCCACCTTTCCGACAGTTGATACACATGTCAAAAATACGAGGTTAAATAACAAAGTTCGGACAATCAAATGGTCGGACATAGTATTGTTAATGTAGAACAGTGGCAATAAAATAGTTAGGAGATGCTTGGAGTTTGGGGGTATTTGTGAATCCGGTTCTAGTTATTCAGAACGATTATTTATGAAGGCAGAAGGCATAACAGTAAATACGAACTATTTTGGTTTAGAAAAAAGCATAACGATCGAAAGGAAGCTTGAATATTGGCATGTTGCCGTGCTAATGACTTTTTTGTAAGGATTGTTACTGGCCTTTACGACGTGACTTAGAATATCCAGGATGGATTACAACTACACAAAGCGCTAAAAAGCAAGCCATACAAATTTTTAAACTGTTATCTTTACTACATGTTGTATTCGCTATCTCATAATCACTTGTCAATATTATTATTATTGATGGATGAAATCTCCCTAAAATTAGATTTTCAGATTCATTTACAAGTTATATACGTAAAAATGGAATTTTAAACTATAGCTATAAAAAATTCTATGACTTGCAATTTTCTTCGCTCGATGCACCTAAAATTTGAACTGGATAATCTTTGATGGGGTTAGGGTTAGGGTTAGTTTAGGGTTAGGGTTAGGGTTAGGGTTAGGAACTGGATAATCTTTGATGGGGTAGGTTCTTACAACGAAATACAGGCATCTAAGTTACAAAGTGGACGACTATCTCTTTGCAATCGAAAGAAGTCCTTTCAATCGGAAAAAAGATATTTACTCTTCAAAATGAATTAAAATTTTATGACATGAGGGTTCAATTTAGACGATGGCTTGGCTTATTAAATGTTTGTAAAAACTATCTATGTAAAAATCTTTGTAAAAACTATGATTAAAAAAGTATATGATCCCTTTTTCCATAAAGCACGTGAGTGCTTTCGTTCATGATGAGAGAGTTACATTGTATAAGCAGGCTCTCGTTCATCACGAGAGAGTTATGAGAAAGTTACTTTGCAAAAAGTAACATGTAAAAAACGTATAGTCAAAGAGGCAGAAGTTTTTTTAAACTTTGCTGTTTCCTTGGATGTTCTAATTTGTTTTATGATATAAACAAAAAGATAAAATTCAAAAGCAAAAAACCTCGTTTTCCGTCCATGCTTCCCGATACCTTGTTAAGCGTAAGGCACTAGAACGCCGCATGTTAACGTTTTGGTAGGAGATTTCGGCCCCTGCACGCTATCCTACTTGGGAGATGCTATAGCCAACTTCTGCCCATTAGACTCCGAGATCACCTGCGATAGACTTTGCTCGAGGTACGCAGGGAGAGTGCGGTCGCCACCGTTTCACTGCTAGTTGACATCTATTGTATGAAAAATTCACCTCACACCATCAGAAATGCCACCACTTTCCTCGCCAGTATTGAAAACATTAAACTACGACCAGACGAAATCATGATATCCTACGACGTGACATCACTCTTCACATCCATACCACTAGACATTGCCAAACAAATTACAAACGAACTACTCACAAACGACAAAACTTGGCAAGCTACAACACAACGAGACAAAAATGACATCCTAGACTTACTCAACCTTTGCCTCTCCACTGAATTCACCTTCCAAAACACATGCTACAGACAAATTTCAGGCACACCAATGGGATCACCGCTATCCACCTTCCTCGCAGAAGCTATCATGCAACACCTCGAAACACAATCAGTCACAAACAACACAAACATCAGACTATGGAAAAGATATGTCGACGACATCTTTGCCATAGTCAAGAAAGACAAAACTGAACAAATCCTACACACCATAAACAATACCACAAAGAACATTACCTTTACTAAAGACGAAGAACACGACAAACAACTTACCTTCCTCGACATCCTACTAACCAGAACAGATGGCGGTACACTAAACACACAAGTATACCGCAAAACCACCCACACAGACCAAATACTCAATTTCAACAGCAATCATCCAACACAACACGAAATAAGCTGCATTCGAACACTTTTCAACAGGATAAACACTCATTGTAATACGGAAGAAGCCAAAAAAAAAGAACGCAACTACTTATGCTCCACATTTATTAAAAACAACTACCCTAGAAACTTCATAAACAAAACTATATACAAAATACAAAACAAAACACAAACCGACAAAGCAACAAAAACCGGACGAAACAGTAAAAATCGTCACATTACCATACATAAACGGAACATCAGAAATGACTGCCAGACTTCTTCGACCATTTAATATTAACGTCGCCCACAAACCTACACAAAAACTCAAATCATGTTTCACCAAACATAAAGACAAAACAACAATTCATGATACAACTGACGCGATCTATATGATACCATGTAAAGACTGTTCAAAACAATACATAGGACAAACATCTAAGAAAATTGAAACAAGACTCACAGAACACAAAAACGCCATAAAACGACGAGATCCGAACTCACTACCGGCAGAACATACCCACGGAAACAACCACATTCGACTGGACAGAAACTAAAGTACTCGGACGCGCACAGACTAAACACGCACGCGAATTTAAAGAAGCTTGGTACAGTGAAGACAACGACACAATAAACAGGCATATCGACATACCCATCATATACTCACAACTAAAGAAAAAGGACAAAAAAACTACAAACAACACCAAAACTAAAACACTAAACTCTAACATTATTAACACCAACCATATTAACAACACACCAAAACCCATGGCAACGTATTTCACCCCATCCAATCACATTAATCCACCCACTAATCCAATTAGACGTTCTAAGCGTCTCCAAGCTAAAAGCACGTGTAAATAAATATCCTCATTATGATGAAGGCTCGAAGCAACGAGTCGAAAGCTCAATAAAAATCATTTAAAAATCCGGAGAAACGTTTATCTTTTATGTATATATATATATATACATAAATTTAAAGGCTTACGAATGTTGTGTTATTGTTAAAATCACTATGCGCATGCTCATATTATTTCTTCGATAATTTGCGACTAAATGAGCTAATTGCCACAAATGTAGTGCAAGTCGTTGCCATGACTATGAACAATTAGTCGAGTAGACGGCGTGTGCTCAAGCGCATGCGCAGATGATTTCTGTATTAAATTGTTACTAAGCATGTTATTTACTTCAAAGTCGGTGCTAGTACATGCAGTTGGTCGTTGCCATGACCCTGAACTTGAGCAGCATGCTCAAGTTTGCTGCGCATGCGCAGATGACTTACCTGAAAATTTGTGACTGAGCGAGCTAATTACTCCATAATCTGTACTAGCTTATACTGTTGGTCGTTGCCATGACCATGAACTTGAGAGTATGTGGAGTTGTTTAGGCATGCTCAAGCAGACTGCGCATGCGCAGATTATTTATCTGAAATTTTGTGACTGAGCAAGCTAATTATTCCATAATCAGTGCTAGTACATACAGTTGATCGCTCTCGAAAATGATTTTTATATACTCTTACACCTTCTTCCTTAATGATTAAGTCGTTGTGTATTTCTAAAACGAGATTTAAAAATGCCCCAAGAGGCAATTTCTTTCTATTTTATTGCCACTATTCTACACATACATTACTATGTCTGTCCACTTGATTGTCCGAATTTCGCAATTTGATTTCGTATTTTTGACACGTTTAAGGTGGATTGAGAAGATAAGCGAGTTGGGACACTTGAACATAACGTTGCAAGTTTAAAAAGAATACAAAAGCACTATACTAAGGTTTATTTGCACGTGTACTGTAGGACATGTTTTATGATTTACTATCTTCTACATAGCACGGGCCTTTTGTGTTTGCTGGTGAAAGGTTTACAACAAAGTCACAAATCCGTTTTGAAGAGTGAGATGGGATTGACTAGGTGGTTCAGGGTTAGGGGATAGTTGTCTCGACGTGGTCATAAAAAGGTGGGGTAAGAGACATGCCTCCTTCGTCTCCTCAGGATTTTCCACCTTGGTTGAGAAGTGATAGGGCAGACGCCAGGACATTGTGGATGTAGAAATTTTGTGTGGAAGTTTCATGTATGTTAAAACTGGTTTGTCTTACATCACATCGAGTGACACTGTGTAATAACAAGTCAATGTTGGGTAGATTTTTGTCATTAGTTGCGGTGCTGCATCGCCAGCTGCATCAGTGAGGAGGATTTATATAAATCAATTATTTCTTAAGTATTAAAGCATGTATATATGAATAACGTCCCACTCACTTATCGAACTGGTGACGACACTGATTGTGAGTTAGCTATCAAAAACGTATGTTTAAAATAGCTACTTTTGCAGTTTTTGTGGTCAGGATTCTGATTAAATGCCTGTTCTGCCAAACGTAACTTAATTTTTGCTATTTTGTGTCCTCTGAATGTTTCATCTCATTTTCCCTGCTTTTTACCAATCAAATATTGAGGAAAGAATGTTAAATTTTGTAATCTAATCATTGAAAGTAGACTGCCCCAGCCTTCGTTAAGTAATTTGTATTTTCATCACCAACTTGCTTTTCATGCCAATGTATTCATAGCAGTTTTATTTTTCAGGATCTGATGATTCCTGGGCTAATGAACACAATGAAAACAGAAGTAATGATGGGCAAAACAACTCGAGACATTGTGATAGTGAAGCAAAATTTGAAAAAGCCACCCATACTGAAGAAGGCGATCTAATTGCTAATGGTGGTGGAACAAAGCGTAAAAGAGATAGTGACGGTGAAGCGAAACATCAAAAAGTTAACAATGGTGAAGAAAACAGTAAAGACGCAGGTGATGATGAAGAAAAAAATACTCAAGTAAGCAACGGTGGAACAAAGCGTAAAAAGGCTAGCGATTGTGGAGAAAAGCTTGAAAGAGCTAGTGATGGAGAAGATAACACGATAGCCAGCGATTCACGAGAAAAACGTAAAAAAGCTGATAATGGTAGAGAAAATAACATAGAAATTAGCGATATGATGAAAAACATAACAAGGTAAGGATAATGGAGGAAAAAACAACAATGAAAGCTGATTGATCCGGAACAAAGCGTAGAAATGGTGATGATGGAAAGATAATAGAATGAAACAGCAATAGTGATGAAAGCAAGAACAAGACTGATGGAGGAGGATATGAAAAGAAGGATGGTAGGACATGAAAAGAAGGATGGTGGATAGTGAAGGATGGTGGATGGACATGAAGGATGGGTGGACACGAAAGCCTAGTGATGGTGGATATGACAAAAAGGTGGCGATGGTGGATCCGCGTCGAATGATCGGCGCAAAGATCAAAAAGTGATTGATGGTGCCATCGAAAAGAGCTGATTTGCATCAATGAGCGTGGTGCGATTTATGATCGAAAAGCACGACATGAAAGATGACACGAAAGCTGAAGAATGGTGATCATGATCACGAAAAGGATTGATGATGAATGACAAAAAGGCGATGATTTATGGATTGTGAGGCAACATGCGAAGTCATCCACTGACTTATGACTTACAAAAAAGCTGATGGTGATATGACAAACAGTGATGGATTTAAAGACATGATCGCGACTCAGAATGGTGCCAGCAAAGATGAAAAGTTTGAAGGATTGTGATAGGAAAAAAATGATGATGGTGAAGATACGAAAATAGCGATGGTGGATAAGACATAAAGCCTGAATGACGAAAAGAGGATGACGAAAATTTAGCGATGGTGGATATGACACGAAAAAGCTGTGATGGTGGATGACATAAAAATGGCGATGGTGATATGACATCAAAAGGCGATTTATGGAGCAAAAGATGCGCTAATGATGGTGGACAGGACATGAAAAATGAAGTGATGGTGGTAGGATAAGCAGCGATGATGGTGGAGCATGACGAAAGCGCTAGCGATGGTGAGCAAAAAGCTTGGATGGTGGACAGGACATCAAAAAGAGCGATGGCATGACTTAAGCGATAGTGGAGCAGGACATCAAAAGCTCAGCGATGGTGGAGCATGATTAATGAAAAATGAAGGATGGTGGACATGAAAAAGATTTGAAGGATGGTGGAGAGTGATCAAAAGCTAAGCGATGGGGAGGACATGAAAAGGAGCAGGAGGATCAAAAAGGCGATGGTGGATAAAACGAAAAAGGAAGCGATGGTAGAGACATGGAAGCTGAAATGGAGGAACATAAAAAGGATGGTGGAGCAGGACATCAAAAAGCTAGCGATGGTGGAGCAAGACATGAAAAAGCTAGCGATGGTGGAGCAAGACATGAAAAAGCTAGCGATGGTGGAGCAGGACATCAAAAAGCTAGCAATGGTGGAGGAAGGCATGAAAAAACTAGCGATAGTGGAGCAGACTCAAATCATGTAGGGTTTGTTCTGAATTACGTGTTATGATTCTTAACCCAATTTTATATTTATTTTACGACTTTTATAACTTAATTATCAATATGATATGAATGCAAATAACTCTTTAAGTAACTGTAATACGATCCTTTGTTTTTTGTCAATCCCAGGAAAAGACTGATCAAACCCTTTTGCAAATGTCGGTTGGAAACGATCCTTTACATCAGGTATGTGGCTATACTTAAAATTTTTTCAAAGTTTATAGATTACTGGCATCTTAGCGTCATTTAAAATATCAATCCGTAAATCTACAAAAAGCAAATTTTTACAAAAGGCAAACTCGAGATTTTTGTTAAAATATTTAAAATCAAGCCATCAGTGGACTGCAAATATCGTCTTCTATTATTTATGTGGGGATTTTGAAACCTTATTCAACGAGTGCGATTGTAGGTGACCTTCTAGATAACAGGCGTATGCGAGCCTCCTAAATTTTCCCGTTCCGAAATAAATTCGTTGGCACTACAGGCGTTTCCAAATCTTGAAACCATTTCTAATTTTTTGAATTTACGACAAAGGGAAAGTGAGGTATTTTTCTGTACGACAGTTTATCACTCGTGAGAAAACCCCGCACGTCAAGACAGATTCTGCGAACGATTATTTCTTTGTGAATTTCCTTTGTTTTTGCTGCTGGTTGGATGTTGCTTGTTAAAGAAGATTTATTATCGAATGTTATATCTATGAACAAATCTCAATGCATATAGAATAACATGTTTTTGTTTTAAATTTGTAAAGTCAGTGCTTTGCACGTGATTCATCTATGAAATCAAAGTAACTGAGTGAGTTGCCTTTAAAAGATGTCTACCAATGTTTTTACCATGATCAGGGTTTACTTCAAATTTTATATCATAGCATCATGTAAAAATTAAGGGGGTGTCTTGTTTGTTTTTCGTTCCTAATCATTATATTTTGTCATTTACGTTTCACTGAGTATAGGATGGTTATTTCTACCAGAAGAAAGACTTACAGCCAGACAACAGGAGAAAGTCCAACAAAAAAGACAGGCATGTTTACCCAACATTTTTTCAGAAAAACGATATTTCGGTTTGTGGTGAAGGGTTGGGACATCCAGATAGTGCGTGTAGTAAAATCCAGTATTTTTCTTCTCATTCCATCTTACTAAATCTGACACTCAAAATTTAAATAGTTAGGCAAAGTTTTCTTAATTTTCTTTGTATCTACGCCCAATAAGACAATCATGTTGTTCGCCTTTCTTGTTTATTCCATTAATCTGGCTGAAAAATTGCAAAATATTTGTAGTTAAATTTGTCTTGAAGGTCTTACTAGTTTTGTGGTGACATATGATGTATTCTCTTGCTCACTGTGCTTCCATTAATGCATCTTTGATTAGTTGATTGCTCTAGCACCGAATTCTTGGGTCGAACAAACTAAATATGTATACGTAGTTTCTAAAAAGAATGGGATATGAAATACAAACTGAAAATGCTAGCAATTTAAATTGTTTGATCTTTAACAAAAATAAAATTAGACAAAATTTATTATCATCTATTTTACAAATGTTGATGGAAATCAAGTCAATTAACCGATCCAGTTCTTAAATTATAATTCTCTACAACTAAGAGCTCAATGTGCAATCCCACCTAGCTGTTGTAGGTACACTTGCTATTTTGATGCATATTAATAGGGAACAGCCTCTCATTTGAAAAATATGATCGCTGATTTCAATCCCCCGGATTAAAAATTCTATTGATTACTCAACATTTTGCTAATATGTTTTTAGACAGAAGAAAAACACAGAAATCACTCAAGCAGAAGAGAAAATGATGACTGTTGTTTTTATTGCAATGTTGTCGAAGAATTTTCAGAAAGATTATAACGAGGAGACAAAGATTGTTATTCTAGGACAAGCACCAATTTTCAGTAAATGGGATGAAGGATTTGGAGAGCCTGTTACAGTAGAAAGGTGGGTATGCTTTTCTTCATGATTCATAAACTTACGACTGAATATCTTTAAATAGTAGCTATGACACTTGAAGTCGCTTGGAAAACGATTTTGTATTTCCTTTGGACTCTAACTTTAAACACGTTGATGTAAAACATGGACGGTTCAATTTTTGTGTGTCAGAGACCTGGTCGCAGTGAGTTTTGTGTCATAAACCTTGGTCAAAGACCTGCAGTTTTGTATATAAGTCAACAATTGAGGCGTAGGGGCTCATTCAGATATAGTAGCTTTGCTGGTTTCATCAATTGTCCTGTTCAGTTATGTACTCTCTTATATTTTCAGAAATGAACAAAAGCAAATTTTTCTTCGTTGTGAACTTAAAGTTCCTTTAAAATTCTGTAATTATAAATGTGCCTACAAATATGTCTTGGTCAAAAGCAAGAACAAAGAGAAGAGCTTGATGTATGAATGTTTAGTGGAGGTGGAGTCCAATATTGCTTTGAACTACGGTTATATCGATCGGTGCCTTGATATTCCCAATGAATATGCTGTACAAAACAGTAAGTATAAATTTTAACTTACAAAATAAAAAAAGACGAACATAATGGCGAGTACGATGAATGCAATCTTGATTGTGATTGGTTAAGAGGTTACATACGATTCTTAATGTTTTGCCACCTACAAACATTGAAAGTTATCTGTGCGTTACGTTATTCTTCATGTGAAAATTGTAAGAAAAAAAGTATACTAGCGGAAGCTTGCTCTAGCAAAGCGCTTTACAAACTACTTAATTTTTTCGAATTATTGAAAATAAGGAAATAAAAAAAAACACAGAAAGGGTTACACTAGTCAGTCAGGCAATTTTTCATCAAGTATGTACAGAAAAAAGACAAAAGCGAACCGCAAAACGTATATAATTTTGAAGAACGGAAAACTTTATGGCTTCACAATAGTTTGAAAGTATCTGCATTTACATTCAGGTGTATAGTAAGACAATTAACGAATTCAGCTTTGCTTCGGCAGATAACATTGAACTGAATAATTCTTGATATCATCCTCAACCTCATCCAATAATTGTTTAATTGCTAATATTGAATAATGGCCACCAGATTTAAAAACTGTATCTATGACAAATTATTGGGTTCCCCGCTCCCCGGTTTCTATACCACTAAATTATTTTATGCTAATTGTGACTGGCAGATATGCATGCGCCAGGAACGGAAGATTAATGCATCGAGTGACCACTGTTTCATAGTAGGTATAAACGAAGGAACGAGAGAGAAGTGATTCTACTTGGCACTCGTAGACCAGAATATCTAGCAATATATTATATTATAATAATTATTTTTCGTCATATCCATAAACGATAGCACTAAAAGCGCGACAATGTAGCAAAATTGCCTTTGAGTGACTTGACTCTTCCGGGTTTTAAATTTGATATCTATATAATGTTGTCACCTGATGTGATTCGTATTTTGTCAGAAATATTCTACAAATACGATGGATTTGTGTACAAAAACCTTGGAAGAGACATTTTCGTCCGTCACGAACATACTATTAAAGACAGGGAACAATTTTTTCAACTGCACTTTCCGCTTTGGAAAGGATTTTTTGATGTTTCTTATGATGATAAACTGAAAGCGGTCGAATCTTTGGAAAGACTTCATCTTTTGCATCTAAGTCAGGGTGTTCCCGAAATTCTTACGTCTTATGAAGGATATTCGTCGTATAAAAAAGTGGATTTGCGGAAACTGGATCTTGGAAAGGTTTGAGCTTATTGCACGTCTTGTCGTCGATTGTTGCCATATACTAATTAAATAATAGGAACAGCCAGTTTACTGGCTTTTCCTGTTGCTTATCATTTGTTTTAATAACTGAGGCATATTACAGTCGTAATTGAAATATGTCAAGAAAAAAAGAGTGAAGTGCTTTGAAAAGTGCATTTATTGTTCAAAACTAATATTTGAAATATTTTTGTTACAGATTTATGTTCAAATATTGATGCAGAAAATAAAAAACAATCTTAGGATTATGGAAAGTAAAGATGGCCTACAGAATAAAGTTGATGGGCTGATTTCCAGTACTGTTATTGTTTACGTATTTGTGAAGTACAATGTCCAACTTAGTCATGACGACGTCGTAATGGTGTTCAAATGTCTCAAGATTCCACCTGATAAAAATTTATGCGATAAACTGACTGAAAGCATTCGTAATTTTAAGGAAATAATGTCGAGGTTTGTTCTTGTAATTTCATTCACTTTATTTGCCGAATCTAAAATGGTTTGAAACTCAAAATCTAAAATTCCACAGTAATGTTGAAGCCACGATACATTACAATCCCCTTCTGTATCCAATTCTTAAAATACCATCGGGTTACGGTTAGTGTAAAGTTTTAGGTTTTAGTGCGGTTGGATACAGTTTTCATTGATTTGTATGCTTAAGACCTACCAAAAGAAGTTATTCGATTTTGGTTTTGGAATAATTTGATCTTAAAGCCAGCTCGTAAGTTTGAGTGTTCTTTGCTGATTTCAGATCATTAATAAAATTGCTTTTTTATAATTTTTCCTTCGTTAGCATTTTTTGTTTATTTCTTATTTTCTATTTATTATTTTTACTTTGAGTGAACACCAAAATATTTAAATAACACAAATAAACTCTCGGGCTGGCTACTCCTCTGTCTCACTGTAAAACTAATAGATTTATTAAAGGGCAAATAACTGAAATTTCCGTAACACGATTGACGATGAAATCTACGGGCTGTGTACTCCCTGCTAAATGTGCTTTGACCCGCTGACCCAATTTTGGAATTTTTTCTTCAAAACGTTTTCAAGTATGCGAGGCCGCTTTTTCAATGTTATCTCTACTATGTATTAGCTATTTGACTGTGTATTTGCGAATTCCTGCAACGCTTAAATTCAATTGTTTCTATGAAAATATGAAGAAAGACGATTTACTCTGCTACTGACTGAAGTGCGATATTGAGCATTCTCATATTTGCTGAACGTTAGTAATGGATGTATAAGTTGCATGTGAGGTAAAATTTTGAAAAACCTTTTACTGGTTCATAAAGCCAGTCGGGAGTTCGTACATCTTTTATTCATCCTTCTATCCCATTCGCGACGATCCTCAAAAAACTCATCACAAGAGCTAGGTACCACCTTTATTGATACTCGGTGCATCCTTAAAAATATAAAGCTCATTAGTCAATATCGACGCTATATCTTATGTTAGAAAAACACACAAAAATTCTGCAAGTATGGTCTTGCTGAGGAGCTAAAGCTGACTTGGGAGAAGAAACAAGAGGAACAAGAAAAATGAGTTTTTGTGTGGAATTTTTTGAGAAGTGAACCAGAGAGGAGAATTTCCCGAAAAACATTTTCCAAAATAGTTTTACATATCGAATTAAGAAGAAAAATGGCTGTAAGATAAATAAGTTTTGGAAATGCAGGTCTCATTTTAAAAAAGAACATAAAAAGGCAAATGAAAAATGTGATAAAAATGTTCTAAGAAAAAGGAAAGGTTGAGAGAGTGCTCAAATCTAAATGATACTACATCAGCATGTGCTAAAGATGTGACGCTGTGATTGTAGCTGAGCTGGGAACTCGCGAAATATAGAACTTTTTTACTTTTTGTTCTTATACGTCTAGTTGTGGTGGTTTTTATGCAGATGTTTTTGACCGCCAGTGTTGTTTCTACCGTATATATTGTGCAAGACGTGTACAAAAACTCAATTTTGCTGTCTGTCCATAATATGTTTTAATGTCAAATAGCCCAAGGATCGTTTGTGCAAGCGCAATTACTGCGACATGTTTTGTAAACAATAAGTTTAGATGAATAATTTTGATTGCTGTTTCTCTTCCTTTATCACTAGCTCCTTCATCGACAATTTTATCAAGTTTTACGAAAAACAAATGACAGTGATACCTTTGGTTCTCTGGCTTAATGCGCTGCCTTTGGTGCACTTTTTACGAGGAGACTGCAAACCGTTTGAACATGTAGATTCTACGAAAGCCCTAGATATTTCAAGCTGGAAATGGTGGGGGATGAAAGACTTTCCATGCCGAAATTTACAGGGTTTTGCAGAAAGGTTGGTTGTCATAATTAAAAATATATAATTATAGCTAGTATTAAATAATGAAAAATTAGTGATTTATTAACTATATCAAGTATATTGTTTGAGTTATCTGGTTAACACAAAATTTTGTGGAGTTTAATTTTGTATTTGTGCATTGATTGCTTATTGTCTTCTTTTGCATGATATAAACATGACGTTATCGTGTTAATTACATATTACCTTTACGCTTTTTGTTTTTTCATTGAATGAGTGATATTTTTAAACTAATAAAGATGTCTCTTCAATGGTATGGTTTAGCGTTCTGTGTAGTACACTCCGAACATGGAATTTGGAAAATAAGTATTTAAGTGGGAATGCTGGCGTCGTTGTCTTTTAGTGGACTTCACGAAATGAATTTGTTCACAACCTGAAACTTGAACGTAATTTGGGTTATAGGCAAAAATGAAATTGCTCACTGTCTATTTCTATTTTTTATAATGAAATACAGAGAGGCATTGGAAGTTTTGGAAAATTTGAAGAAAATTTTTGAAATGGATCCTTTGATCAAACGTTTATTTCTTTTGCTCTGTCCTCTGGAAATATACCATGAACTTTTAAAAACTGGATTGTTTACTTTCCTGGAGTTATGTTTCACAATGCGAAAGCTTATTTCTGATCGATCTCTTTCATCTGGAAACATAGTGAGTGTGTTAAAGAATGATTTAATCACTTGGTTTGTATGCGCTATACGTTAAATAGAAAGCGTGTTTTTGTTTTTGCAATACGGATGTTTGGGGCATGGGTCATTCAATCTATTATTTTTCACTGCTATGGCTCGTTCAAAAAAAAGTGAAAAATTTTTATGTCACAAGATTTAGAAAGTCTCTTGTTTTAACAGTATATAATTCTTAAAGCCATTTCTAAAATTTCTAACATCAATATGTAATCATAAGAGAAAACGAAACTGAATGACTCCTTTTTACTCAATTATTCTTACTCTTTTGTTCCCAAAGATCACTTTTGCTCGTTTACTAAATTCTTAAGTGAAGAAATTGTTACAAAGTCTGTTAATTTTTTTAGATCGAGATTCTTGTCAATTTTTTGGAAGAAATGAACAAAACCTTAATTCATGTGTGGTAAGACAAATAGTTGATGTGATTTTGCAAATACTTTTTTGTAATGTTACTAGCAATCTTCATAAACAAGATACATCATAGAACATTATAAAAAATTGTTACAAATAGGCTATTGTCATGGCAACTTCTTAATCAAACTCTACTAGTCACACCAATGATTTAGGGGGGTTAGAGACTACCCTACAAGAGCTTAGTAAACTATACGTGGTCTTGTAACTGGAGGCGGATCGTAGTTAGATGCCTATTTTTCCTTCTTGTCAGTTGTATACATGGTGAGAAACTAGGCTTAAAATACGGCGTGCAGCTTGTGTTTAGTAACTACATGCCATATTAATACACACGTAATTAATATAATGCGAGACAGTCCATTGTATTTTCGGAGTAATAGGAACGCTAAGATGGCTAAATGTAACTGCAACCAAAAAATTAAATTTTTATATACACCACCGAGTTAGTTGTACAGCAAAGTGGTCTTAGCTACTGTTTATTCAAGTTACTGTGCCGGTTCTGTAGCAAAGTAAAAACAAAATTTTCACATTGTTTTTACACGGCTCATTATAATTTTATATTATTGATTTCATTTAGCAATAAAGATTTTATTTTCGTCACATGAGAAAACGTTGAATTTGCTTATGAGGAAAAAAATCGAAATGATTTGCGAAAATATTTGGCAGACAATATTGCACAGGAATTATGAATTTGTGTTTTGAAATTTTATCTTGATTGACTGACGTTTGCGACAATTTCTTAGGGTAGCTCACCTTCAGAGTCAATGAGGAGTAAACGTCAGGTTAGCGTAATTTGTTAATCTGGTTCTTATTTCATTGTATTGTCATTGTATCTTACAATGACACTTTCACACATATCCTGTACACACAATACAATGACTGTAAGAACCAGATAAGAAAACACGGCTAACCTGAAACAGTTTATT